>NW_027283823.1:0-70000 GCF_046629955.1 Centroberyx affinis
CTCTCTTACATTTTTCTTTGCAGGAGCAAAAAGCAGAAAAATACCCTGAACATAAAAATGTTCTCATCTTGACTGAGTTGATTTCCCCTGTTCTACTCTCCCCATCCAGCTTTTTTTTTTTTTTTTTTGGTACCCTAACTCATCACCAATCAGCTTGGTCACAGACACACACAGGAAATCAGGATTTTAAAGCAATATGTATTTTATTGCTATATGGCACTATACAGATTGATATTTTTACTTTGACTTATTATCTGTTCTTGTCATGGCAGAGAGCAACTTTTATTTTGTTAAGACAGCCATTGAAATTTTCTGTGGCTGTATAAATCCAATCAAAATCCTGCCAATGGCAAAAGGCAATATTCCCACATGTACAGAAAATTTGATTTTGACTCCTATGGGACCATGATTTCTCTTTTCAACACAGATTAAAGGAAAGGTCAATAGGTCATGGAACCATACAAGTCCTTCCAAACAGTTCTTTTATTCATTCTTACTATTACTCTTGCTGTGGAAGTAAATTTTGAGAGTAATGGTTTCATTCCACCAGTGATTTGCTGTAGCACTGCTAACAAATGCTAACTGGAAGCTGGCGGGAATTTCTAAGAAACAAAAACTCAGGCGTGAAAACTTTTTGAAGGTCCTAAGAGGCGGTTACTGAGCTTAGTGTTTTAATTAGGATAGGCTTCGAAAGATCCTGAACCTTGCGTTGAGAAATGTAAGAAACAAACTGATTAGCTCTGGACCCCACTGGGTTAAAAGTCTGATTCAGTACTCCTGAGTACATACAGAGGCAGACATGAGTTTGTGGATGTTGCTCTAAGCCACCAGCATCTGGCCCATTGTCTGCTTCCACGGCTGGCTGGCTGATTAGCTGCTATAGCAATGCTAAGCAGATAGAATTAGCTGTGTGTGTGTGTGTGTGTGTGTGTGTGTGTGTGTGTGCGTGCGTGTGAGTGAGAGAGTGAGTGAGTGAGAGAGAGAGAGAGAGAGAACAAGGGGGTATCTGTATGCGTTAATGTGTGAGAGAAAGAGAGAGAGGATGAGTGAGGGAGCATTTCTGAGTGTGTGTGTGTGTGTGTGTGTGTGCGTGTGTGAGTGAGAGAGAATATATTTTGTGTGTCTATAAGAGATAAAGAGAGAGAGTGTATGTGTGTGTGTGTGTGTGTGCGAGTCTGCAACTGTGTATTTATGTGTGAGTGTGGGTGGGTGTATAAAATCAAGCTCCCGGGAGTCTGCAGCTAAAATTATAAAAATTACACAATGCATCACAGATGGCAGACTAGGTTCAGAATTACACATATATATACACTTACACACACACACACACACACACACACACACACACATATATATATATATATATACAAACATACACTTTTGGGAGGATGCAATGAGTCTTTAGAGGTCTTGTTCATGAGCGCTTTGATGTAAGGGAGTGTGTGTGTGTGTGTGTGTGTGTGTGTATATATGTGTGTATTATAGGCTGGGTTCAGAATTGCACACACACACTTGGGAGGGATGCAGTGTGTCTTTGGAGGGACGTCTTGTTCATGAACTCTTTGATGTAACGGTGTGTGTGTGTGTTATATTGCCATTTTTATGCTTGTGGGATGGCTTGATGCTTTTCAAGATCAGGCACCGGAGTAAAGACACACACACACACACACACACACACACACACACACACACACACACACACTCACACTCACAGGGGGCAGTCACTTTGTCCATAATGAGTTTGAACAAACTCATTGTAAGATGTTCCTCGAACTCTTTTGAACTCCTGCAGTTAGAGCCTGCTGCTATATGTATATCAGGCTGTGCAGAGACTTGTGTAGGAGGAGAGAAGTTCTATCAATGTTGTTGCAAATCCTACTTAACACCCCTTTAAACAATGAAAGTGGGATACGATCAATGCCCTCAGTATTTCCCCAATATTTATTCAGCAGCGATGGTGGTGTCCATGCTGGGAAATACTGCAAATGCTGGAAAATGTCTTGAATGCTCAGAAGAATGTAGTTCATTCATCTGGTCTTATTGTTTACCCAAAACAAGCAAATATAGGACAATCGCAGTACAATTACTCCACAACACATAGCAGCTACCTGGGCTCCCAGAACTGAAATTACCTCCGCTACCCCGACTGCAAAAGAGGGGAAACATTGGCTTTCATTCACCACAGCGGTGCTGTTTACACAGCTGTTTACTGGCTATGGTTTGGATTTGATAAGACACACTGAGATATTTTTGACAAAATGATAATCCTATTGGGAATCTGATTATAGCAGTGAGGCTGTGGCTGTTTCAATAAGGGGCCTGAGTGAATTACAGTCACACGTTTGGTTTTCCCAGATACGTGCTCTATTGCTGCTTTGGAAAAAGTCTAAAAATCTAAAATCTAACAGTACAAAAAAGTGACATCTCTAACAGATTGGCAACAGATAGGCCACCCACACACATACAAGTATTTCACAGACAAGCAAGCATACACACACACACACACACACACGCTCATGCACACAAAAAGCTTTAGAGATACAGGCAACTACACAGACAGACAGGCAGGCACACACACACACACACACACACACACACACACACACACACACACACACACACAGTCTCAGACTAACCCGTGGTCATAGTTGTAATAATCTTGTGTGTAGTAGTCCTGGCCAGGGTCGATGCCTGATTCCATAGACAACTCCTGTTGGATTGACAGACCATTATTAGCACTGACACACACACATATACACTGCACACACAGAGCATAGGCACACAAAGAGAAACATGTGAGTACACCCATATAAATCCATACGTACGAACTGGCACGCACATGCATCCATATATATATCTACATCCCACTCCCTAACCACCCACACACTCACACTCACACAGACACACAGACACACAGACACACACACACACACACACACACACAGGGAGTAAAGGATTGCTCAGAAAAAGAGAGAAAGTACCTCTGGTCTGAGCAGAGAGGGACGGAGAAGTTGTTGTGTCTGCCAGAGGGAAAGACAGGCGACGAATGACAAGACAAATGAAAGAGGTTAGGAGCTCTCCCCCAAAATGCAATATATCTATTTTGGAAACAAAAATCAATACCTGACGTTCCTCATTCAATATCTTTGAAATATAGAGGGTCCGGTCTGTTTGTTTGCTTTCATTTTGTGCTGTCAGTCAGTTTGACAGCGCAGTGGATCATCATCTTGGAGCGAAACTCCTCAGTTTCGCTCCAAAATGAAATATTCACCATTTAAAAAATCACTTGTTCAAAATGATTGCTGGTATCAAAGTAAAACTCACTATTATTGAAGTTATTAGACAGCTAAAAAGAATGTTACATACCAAATAATAACATATAAGATTTCATTATCAGTTGTGTTAAATATTAAGCAATGAACATCTGATAACATTTGTTTTCCAAAATGTATATATAGTGTTTTGGCATGATGACCTCGTCAGTATTTTGCATCTACAAAAGCCAACTTTTTAGTAATTGAGAAAAAAACTGGTTGATTTTCCCATCGATGCCCATGTGTTTTTGACATAAAATGCATTATCAATGAACTGCAGGTCATGAAATGTTTTTACACATGGGAGACAATGTCAGCAGTCAATTATGTTTAATTTATTTAATTACAAAAAAAAATGTTGATACAAGGCACTGATGATATGTCCCTCTGTCCCTTAAATAGAAAGTTGTAATCATCATTACAGAAAAGAGAAAAGGAGAGGAAAAAGTACCAGCTCCACATCAGAGAAAAATAATAAAATAAATAATACACATACAATGGCAGTCTGCAAGCCGAGAAAGACACCTACCTCATGTTGCCCATATCCACGCCTGGGAGACAGTGAGAGATAAAACAGAGAGACAGAAGACAAAGAGAGAAGCAGAAAAGCCAGTGACCGATATTGCAAAGAAAACTTGCCATAAAAAATAATCCTCTTGATCTAGATGCGTGTTTAATACGTGTCAGCATTTCACTATGAATTTTACTTGCTGCAGAGGAAATTGGATGTTTGAATCAAAACCTAAATGGAAGTGTCCACTGGAAGCATTTCACACTTTTGAGGAGACAAGGAATTCAAAGCAGTTTCCCCAAGTGGCAATAAGATGAGATGTTGTGCTTGTGTGTGTGTGTGTGTGTGTGTGTGTGCGTGCATGTGTGTGTGTAATGGGGAGAGAGGGGGAGAGCTACAATAGAGAACGAGAGAGAGACTAAACAAAAGAACAAAAAAGAAAGAAAGAAAACCAGAAACTATGTCATTGAGTGTGTTTTCCTGCACAGTAATTTTTGCATGTTATTTTCGGTACTCTGTACTCTGTCGCTCCATTATGTAAGTATTCTGTTTATGGGTTGGTAAATATAAACACCACATCCTATTTACAATCCCCCTTGTAAGCTCATAGACTGTTAATGAGAAAACCGGATAGATGGTACATCTCAATATTAGCCTGGATACTGATGCATGTGAACACCTCGTCCCACTTAAATGTCTGAGGTGTAATAGTGCAGCGGTAATACAGCACTTGGAATATTCCATTTATTCATGATTACAGGGATATTTATGATCAGGATGTGAACATTCATATAGATATTATATCCGGAAATTAACTTCAGGGGGATATGAGCTGGTATATGGTATAATCTGAGCATGTAAATGCACTTACTGTTAATCAGACATGCAGCAGTGTGCTACTGTAGGTACACACTGCCATCAACTACAGCAACTAGTCACCAGAAAAGAAACCAAAAGAAACCAATGAGGCAACGGTCGACCAGTTGGTCAGTGTGGAAAAGTTGACTTTTGGGAGACACTGGTTGCCAACAGTCAATCAAATTGTTGTGCTTTTATTGTTCTCCTTGAAAAAATTATTCCAGCTGCCATGATCAAAATGAACAAGGAGCTGATCACCGCCATCCTAGGTATATTTTGAAATAAAGTTAGCAAGTTTGAGGTCGCAGGCAGGATAACCTGAGGATGGCAAGCTATATTTGTTTATTTACACTATTTTGCACACACTGAAGTTAGGGTTAGATGGATAAATCAGTTTGCTGATATACTAGACCAATATTGGCCTTTTGTTAACTTTTTTTCACATGAAAATAACAATAAATAGGACATAATAGGATTATATATTATCAGTCTGTGTCTGTCTGTGGGCCTGTGTATACATGCCTAAATCTCTCCATTTGCATGAAATTGGCTTTTCAATGATATTCGGGACACATTTTGGGGCGTATACCATTCACTGTGGGTGTGGCCAGTGGTGAGATGGATGGTGACTATCAAGGTGAGACAAGAAGCTTCAGCGCAAGGAAGTCATGGCAACAACAACAATGGCTGCAAACAGTAACAGATAAAAAAAAAAACAGCAAAGCTAAACGTGCAGCAGACAAGATCCGTTCAAAAACATGAGTGATCATGACCATCGCTTTTGATCAAGTTGATAGCAGTGTGTACAAATAGGTAGATATAGTTTAAAACGCAACTATTTGAAAATGACAAGACTGTCCTGTGAAACTAAAGTAATGAATTGTTCAAATAGAGACAATAAGACAAAGACAGAAACAAAGACAAAGTGAGTGAAAAGGAAAGCAAAAAAGCCAAAGGGAGAAAGCCCAGAAAGGAGAACAGGAAAGAGAAAGACAAAGAAATAAATAATACACTAAGGAAAAAAAGGACAAAAAAAAAAAAAAAAGCCAAAAACCTCTCTGTTCATGTGTCTGTGTGCCAGCAGGACCTATTGTTGTGTGAAAGCAAGGTAATGAGCTGGCAAAATGAAGATGTATCACAGAACAACAAATGGTGACTTTTAGAGGACACTTCGGATATCTCCTTTCTCTCTCTTATTAAAACACAAACAGACCGACACAGACACACACACACACACACACACACACGCACACACACGCAAACAAACTAGTTACACCACTTAAGCATTTCATTAAATAAAGTCAGATGAGACTAACTGATTGTGCCTCTTAAATACACACACAGACACACACAGACACACACACACACACACACACTCCGAGGGATTTCGCAGCCCTCCATTCAGTATCAAACGGCAGCTTTGTATGAATGATTGTGCTTCATAAAAAAAGATTATCAGGTTAAATAAAGGCCTGGAAGGTTGGATGGATGGCAGGATGGATAGACGCATTGATGGGCAGTAGATGGATGGATAAATAGATGGATGAATGGGTGGATGGATGGATAAATGGATAAATACATGGATCGAAAGGTGTTTTTGTGATCTACAGGTTACCATGAAATGGAGGAAACAGAAAACATGCCTCCCTTTAACTGTCATTTTGAGTGTGTGTGTGTGTGTGTGTGTGTGTGTGTGTGTGTGTGTGTGTGTGTGTGTGTCCTCTCCGGGTATGGTGTATTTTGTAGTGTGTTAGTGTGTTAGTGTGGGTGTGTGTCTATCATTGTGTGCAGATAAGTCTATCTCTATGTCCTTGTTTTTCTGGCAGACACATTATTAGGTCCTCTCAAGACAAAACACACAAGCAGCTATCTGATCTCTCACTCTCTCTCTTACACACACACACACACACACACACACACACATCTGACATGATTGACTGTCGCTCTTCGTGTCCTCCCCTCACCCTGTCTAGCAGTGTGTGTGTGTGTGTGTGTGTGTGTGTGTGTGTGTGTGTGTGTGTGTGTGTACAACAGAGAGAAATATTATTAGCTCTTAAAGAACAGACTCACACTGAGACACTCAATAACACTCCTTTCCTCCCCCCTTTTCCCTTCTGTCTCCATTTTGTCTCTCCCTTCTTCTCTCATAGAGCTACTGTAGTTACGACACCAACTCCTCAATAACTCCTCTCTCTCTCTCTCTCTCCCCCTTCTCACTGTCTCTCTTTTCCCGAATTGTCGTCCTTTCATCTCTCCCTTCTTCTTCTGCGCCTCCCTGTCTCACTCTCAACCCTCGCTTCTCTCTCTTCCTATGTCAGCCCTTTTTTCTCTCTCATCCCACCCCCACGCCCCGTCCTCTCTCCTTTTTCCCCCCTCTGTCTTTGAGGCTACACCGCGTGGAAAATAATGACTTCTAAAATAATCAAGTCTCATCGCGAATCCAGAACATGCCCCTTTGAAGCAAAGCAAACCACCCATAAGTCAAGAAGATGCGTCTTTGTACTGTAAATGCTGCGAGAGCAAAGGACCACCGCAGCCAAATGGTCATGTTCCGTCTTCAAACAATGTTCCAGGGAGGCAATTTTCCTCTTTCCACTTTATTTATCCAGCACTTATGATATATCATATCCTTGCTTTGGGATTTCAAAGGTTCAAATTTCCTGCATAAAAGCTACAGAGAGCATGTTTAAAACATACAGCAACACAACCCCCACCACTCTCTGTTACATTTTTAAGCATTTAGCCTGGCTCAAGGACACTTTCACAGGTCACACAGACACTGGTGGACGCTCACTGTGTTGAAATACCCCCCCCATTTATTTTTCTTTGCTGCATCCTATCGCTATTTGTTGCTGTAATAACCCGATTTCCCCATGGGGATCATTGCTGTGACAAGACAGCCTCTCTAATTGCTGAAACCATCTCATCGTCTCCCTCTGTGTCTCTCAGTTCTATTCAATTAAATGCAGTCTGCTTTATTGACATGAATGCTGAAAAAAAAAAAACAACATATTGCCAAAGCTGTCTGTCCTCTAGCAAAACAGCACAATAAGAAGTGAATGGGTAAAAGCATGCAGTATGTGTGTATGTGTGTGTGTGTGTGTGTGTGTGTGTATGTGTGTGTGTCTGTGTGCATGTGTGTAAGAACATGCAGGCACACTGAGGTTGAAAGCTAATCTTAACAAAACATTTCCTAGCTAGTCAGCTGAAACAGTTACATTGCCGCGACCTGTTTAATGCCACAGTTTGTGTGTGTGTGTGTGTGTGTGTGTGGGTCTGAGTGTACATGCTCATATTTACCTGAATGCGTGTGTCTGTGTCTATGCCAAAGCTCTTGCCTGAGGGTGTGTGTGTCTGTGTGTATGTGCAGGAGCGTGCCTATGTGTGTTTATGTGAGTGACTGCCTGTGTCTTTGCTTTGGGTGTGTGTGTGTGTGTGTGTGTGTGTGTTAATGCCTTGACATGTTAACATGTTATCTGGCTTTCATGTCAGTGACATGCTGACATGATCATTTGGTTGTGTGTATGTGAGAAAGAAACACAGCATTAATCAATTCCACCAGTCTATTTGTGTGTGTTTGTTTCTAAGCCCAGGTCATTCTGTCCTAACATCACAGCTTTATCGATTCCACTGGAGATAAGATCCATCAAGGTGTGTGTGTGTGTGTGTGTGTGTGTGTGTGTGTGTTTGTGTTTTCTGACACAATGGAAATCCTCTCATAATGCCACAGCTTGATCAATTGTACCACAGAAATGACCATGAGATTTTGTTTTGTTTGAGTGTGTGTGTATCATGATTTGATCCAATTCTCCAGACATGAGACCATCAGCTGCACCCAGCAGGAGTTTGCTTGAGTGAAAATAATAACACTGTTTTCTGTTGTAGAAAACTCAGTTGTAGAAAAATGTTTTTGATGTACTATACGATGATAATGATGTTTGTCTCATTATACAATATCTGGGCTTCTACTTTTTTTGTTCTCTTCTATTATTGCCGCTGTTGTATGAAATGCTCTTATCTCTGAAATGTCTAGGAAATGAAATAAACACTGATGGGTGTTCTCAGTGGATCTTGAAACTCTAAACTTTAAAGTGTTTGTATCATACTCTACTCATTGATCTCCAAAGGGAACCAAACACCTAACCTTGGTACTCTTAGTACCATGCTCTACCCACTGACCTGGAGATAGGTAGCACATGGATTGCTTGTATTGAACGTGCGGTATTGCTGGTGACATGTACACACTGTAAGAGAAGACTCGGTCTACAAAGCATGCATATGGTCTTTTTTAATTACTTTTTCACTCAAAACAATGTGTTGAGTGACTTGCAAAACTTTGGCTTTGTGACCTTTCTAAGGTAAATCAGACGTGAAACGACTGAACCACTGTATTTTCTCACTAAAATGTTTTAAATGTAGGAGACAGTGTGCAGGAGTTTCTCTGCCTACTCTTCCTGGAACCATTCCATCAAGACAAATGATCTGCACAGATGCAATCACTGTCAGTCACTGTAGATGTTCCACTTTGCACATGCTCATGGCTCTGCTGCTTCACTTGTGCTTGACCCTGAAGCATTATTTAGAAAAAAAAAAATGCTGTAAAAATGCAGGACAGACGCAGGACTGGGGACGTATGATGTCTACTGCTGTATATAGTACTAATGCAACATGTATACAGGATTGGGGACTTCTAATTGCTGCCAGCGTGCACAGTACTAATGAGGTTGGGTGACTTCAACATTGGCTACTACAGTGGCAGTAATACAGGATAGATGCAGGGTGGATGACAGTTATGGCCGCCACCACAAATACATCCTGTATTTTAAATACTTGGTTATCAAATTTTTATTTCAAATAAAAATGGCCCTGAATACTCTTAGTTAGCACCACTTATTTTATTAGGAAATGACATTTCATTTTCAGGACGTTTTTCTATTTGTAACGCATTTCCCAATGTACCTGCGCAATGGTTTTAACGAGGGAAACCTTGTATAAAAGTAGGAATATAACTTTCTAGAAAATAGTTCATAACATTTCAGCACATACTGCCTAGAGAAATATCACTACATATAAATGCTTTAAACATACATACACTGTAGCTCTGCACCTTCCTACATATTCATACATGCCACTGAAATTAAGTTCCTTGAAAAACCAAAACAAAATTAACACAACGTTGTGGAACATGAAAAGACAATGCAGGAATTGACCATTTTGAATGCACATAAAATATAAGGTCCGAAGTTTTAGGTAAATGGAAAAAAATATATATAATCAACTAAAGACATTGATGAAAAAGAGAGAAAACAGTAGATGAAATACAGATTGAGTACAAGAGAAATAAAGAAAACCAGAGTAAAGAAAGAGCAAACAAGATTGGCAAGAGCTAAGAATTACAAATAATTGAATAAGAGGAGATAGAGAGAAAGACAGATGAGGTTTTTATAAAAGTATCTATAACAACTAATAACTGAATGACAAAAACAGAATGAGTACAGAATGAGAAACAAACAAAGAGACAAAAGATACCGGTGACTCACACACATCCATGTGTCTAATTTGGGTCAAGACAGAACCAGCTCTGCCAATGTTGTTAGATTATGTGGATTTGTAACCTAAAGTGTTACTAGGTTACCTAACAGTGGGTATTAATGTTTAATGAAATGGAAAGTCTCTGTAAAAACAAAATGTGATGGAGATAATGTCACTGGTGGCAGTCCTGTGACTGCAGAAATACCAAAACTGTTCCATGAAAAGTTCGCTGTTGAAACTGGAAATGCAAAGACTCCCTTGTCCAACACAGTTTCATCTAAGTTGGCAAGGTCAAAGATTGCTCTCTCTCTCCTTCTCTTCACTCTCTCAGCCCGCACAGCTTAATAGGATCAGCAACTAGTCAGGAGTCCAGAGCTTGTGTGTTAGTAGTCAGGTTACATTTCCTTCCCACAACAAGCAAATGTGCCCCTCAACATCCAAGTCCTTGAGAAAGACACTGACCCTTAATCGATCACTCATTATAATTTGTTCTCAACAAGAGTTAATTATATGGCTTAAATGTAAAATGTTAATGGTACTAGTTGAGCCAAGACAGGCTACAGTTCAGCTGACTAAGAGACATCTCACCACTTCTAATCGCTTGATTTCACAGCTCCCATCTGCGGCCATTTAAGCCATTTTTCCACAGTGTTAATTAAGAAAAAAAAATGCCAGACATGTTTTGGGGGGGAAAATAACATAATGAGACAGATAATGAGTAAACCCTGCCAGCAACTGTTTTGGTGTTGTGATGGGAACCAGGCTTTTCAGTTCCTCCTACTAAGCATGCAGGTTCATTAAAATGGGGACATGGGGGGACAAAATGTTACATGAAAACACATCCCATTAAATTTGGCCTCAACCTGAATATCTTTTCCTCCTCCTAAATCCCTCTCTCTTCTAGTAGTAGTCAAAGAGAAAAAGTGTAGAAGAAATCTTCCACTATTGAGTTTATATTAGGGCTAGGCAGGATTTGACCGTCCTTTCCCTCTTCTTCTCTTTCTCCCTCTGTCTCCCCCTTACCTCCCTATTTGTATCCAGCAACAGGTACCAACATTTTTCTTCTACTTTTCAGTTTATATTAGGCCCTCTCTTCCTTTTCTTTCTTATGTAGAAAACAGGAAGTCACGTTGGAAGCACACATGGAATCCAACTGAGCTATTTTCAGCATCAGTCCCTTGACAGCTCCGCAGCAACTACGCAACAACGTTAAGAAATCCCCCTCTGTGTGCTTTCCATATCAGAAAGGTAAAGTCAGACAGAGAGAGAGAGAGAGAGAGAGATAGGCTAGAGCACTGTTGACTGAGAAGGGAATCGTTTCTCCAGCTCTTCCACGATGGAATTCATGTTCGGGTTGGGCTGAATCTGTGGAGGCGGAGGATCCTCTCCTCCTCCTGCCGCTGCTGCTTCTTCTTCTCCTCCTTCTCCTCCTCCTCCTCCTCCCACTCCCTCTGCCCCCTCCTCTCCTCCTCCTCCCACTATGATATCCAAGGAGTCAAGTGAATCGATAGAATCCATGGAGGCCCGGCTCTTCATGCCCTTTTTGAGCGGGTTCTGCTTCTGATCTATCTGGCTGAACATGTTGGCCACCGACTTCTCAATCTCGGCGATGTTGTGGATGTTCTTCAGGATCCCTTTCAGTTCTTTTCGGGGGGGTTCGGGTTCCGCCGGGAGGGGCGGCGGCGGCGGCCGGAGGGAGACGGGCCGCAGGGTCGGCGCCTCCGAGAGCAACGGGAGGACAAAAGTGGAGGGGCGCAGCAGCGACGGAGACAAGGGGGGAGGGAGAGGAGGGGGTGGGGGAGGCGGGGGGAGAGGAGGTGGAGGAGGAGGAGCGGGTTTTTCGGTGTGGTCGGAGCAGGATGAAGTAGGAGGAGGGGGAGGAGGAGGAGGAGGAGGAGGAGGGGGAGGGGAGGATGGGTGCTGAGGTGGGGGAGATGAGGGAGGGGGAGGAGTGGAGGTGGGAGGAAGTGGGAATGGCGGGGGAGGCGGGGGAGTTGAGGGTGGGTCGGGGATAGCCTCCAAATGCACCTGTAATCTCTCTTCTGCACTCTGGCTTCCTGCTAAATTTGCCCCGAAGCGCCGCAGTACAGGGGGAGTCGGCTTGTGACTGGGTGGAGGGGTCCCGCCATCACTGTGGGTGATGATGATACTCGGGGGACCTTCCTTAGTCTGAGAAATTGAGACATGGTGGGTCGTGGTGTGCTTGTGATGCTGGGGCGACTCGGGGAAAACAGACAGCAGAAAATCAGGGGACAAAGACCCGCGGGAGTCTCTGCTTTGCCTCTGTCTCATTTCTTGGAGTGCCTGTTGCTCAAACTGCCTGGCTTGCTCTTTGACCGTCAACTTGGGCTCCAGGCCCGGGCTCCCCATCAGGTCCGAATCCAATCCACGGTCAAATCCTGAATCCAGACCCGCATCTTTGCTCTCTTTGAACTCGGCCTTTAGGAGCTCCAGCTCCCACTGCACAGGATCCATGACCACTTGCCGTCTCAAAGCGTCGTACATCTCCCTGCGATGTAATCTTGATGGGAGAGTCCAGCTGTGTCCAACCCCAGATCCCCATCCACTGTCACTGCCACTGTACCCACCGAAACCCACATCACCTCCAGAGGAGCTGAGCCTGAACCAAGCCTCTCGAAGGCCTTTCCTGGACGGGGAGAAATGTCCAAGAAGGTCCCTTCTTCTCTGGCTTCTTCCAAGAGTCTCTGGGCTACTCAAAGTCCCGTCCTCGTGGTAAATGGGATTTTTAATAGTAAGGGGGTTTTCGTCAGAGAGAAAGGTGATGTTGGACTCAGACTTGGGCAGGTTGTTGAGCACCCCTCCATTGGCAACACACTGGCGGTGGGCGGCGATGGCCCGCGTGGCGAAATCTGAGATCAGGCGTTGCTGGTCGCCTTCATCCAAGCTAGCACCACTGCCACCTCCACTACGGTTTGACCGGCTACACGGATGGAGGAATGAAATGAAAAAGAAAGATGGAATGAAGGGAGGCATAATAAAAAAAGAATCATAGATAAAGCATGAGGGAGATGAGGGAGCTTGTTTAATGGATCTAGGAAGATCTAGGAATGTAATTACAAAAATCAAAGATAAATGAAATGGAAGAGGGAGATAAGGAATGAATGAGATTTAAATGAACGGGTGGGACTGCACAGAAGCAACAGAGCTTTGACCTACTGATGTGGATGGAGTGGTAAATAAAGATGTTTTGAAAGTGTGACAAAAGAAAGATATAAAGAACGAGAGGGAAAGGAAGATAAAAAAAAATAGAACATCTGCTAGAGGGGTTGTTGGATAAATTAAATGGAAAGAAACTTGACATGAAGAGAGGAATGAGAAAAGGAATGAGAGGAAAGGGATGAGAGATCTTAAAGGAAGGGAAGGTATTTTATCTCTGTCCTGTTTTTGGAGGAGGCAGTCATGAAACATGAAAACTTGAAACAAAAGGAAAAGGAAGGAAAACAGGAAGACCAAAAGAACCGTGGTAGAATAAAAGGGGTACACTACAGAGAGGCTATTGCATCACAACGATAAACAACACAATATCTGCTGGGTTAAAGTCCATGTTAGACGGGCAACATTTTGAACCAGTGTAGAGGGACTATTTGTGACTCAATTTGTGAGTGGCAACAAACCCAATATTTCATGATACCTTAGTTAAGCATTGTCCGCTATAATATCCACACTGATTTTGTCCCATTTGAGGATCTCCATACCTGTCAAAGCCACCTATTGCCCATCCACATTGCCTCAAAAAGTAGCCCATGCATCATTACCAGTATGGATATTTCATCACTAATCTACCAACAGCACAATCAACCTCGAGCAACACAACTTTGCCTTGTAATACAAGAGGACAACTAACACTGCACATAAAAAAAATAGTAGCCATTGACACGCACGGGCACAAAGACAAAAACTAAACCAAGAAAACTGCAATTGTCACGTTACAGTGTCTAAGAGCTCACAGATCAGAAGCAATTTTGAACAAAGTCTACTCACTTTTGTCTGTCAGTCATGGACGGAGAGATGGATGGATGAGAACAAGAGAAGACGGACAGATGAATAGACCAGTTAAGATGAGAACAGGGAAAGAAGAGTGATGAAATAATGACAAAGTGTGATGCTATGACCTTTAAAGTTGTGAAAGAAAAGAGCTCGTCAGTGGGAAAAGGTATTTGGACGAATTGGGAAGAAATTAGAGTGGAAGAGTATTGGAACAGTCAAGTGAAATCAATTAATTTTGCTGAAACAACTGGCATTTGTCAAGAATGTTTTCAGCATTTATTTATCCTGGGAAGGTTGGCTGAGCACAAATGCAGTTTTTCAGCAATGCCTTGCTCACTTTTATTATTCACATCCACACCTGGGCTTTGCCTAGTACAGCCACAGCCAACAGTCTACTGTTGTCTAATAAAGAGCTTTACTAGAGTAGTTGGGGGTTAGTGCCTTGCACATGGGAACTCTGATGGAAGTTGTTGAGGGAAGGGAGAGCATTTCTCACTTTCCACACCCTGTCTGGGATTCCAACTGGCAACCTTCCAGTCAAAAGTAATTTTTTCTAAACCCTAAGGTGCTGCCACCTCAGCGTTTGCACATACAAGATAAAGAATCAATAGAAAACAGTCTGTACTTTGTCTCACATACATCTGTTGATCAGAAATACAAGTCTTGTAAGTTTAACTAACTAAGCAGTTACATGAAAAGAAGAAAAAAACAAAAACTTTATCCACAAATCACTATATAGCCATTTTGGAAAAATCATTGGTTAAAGTTTAAAGGATACAGCATGTAAAAGTGGTTCCATTTTGTAAGCCAAGAACTGCCTGTGCTATGCTAATGTCAAATGCTAATGTCAAATGCCTGCTGATTAAGACCATTATTATGTGTCAGTATGGAAAAAAATGTGAATCTCATGCATTCTGAAGTCAGTTTTAAAAAGTCATTTACTTGCCTCATTATACAAACGGCAACTGACGAAGACAGAATATTTAACTTAAATTAAAGAATGAACTTTAACCAATTAGGCCTCAGGATTTTTTTCCCATTCTACATAATACTCATGAATTAGTTAATACATTTCATCCTACTCAGTATAACTATTTCATGGTACACTGCTCGAGCGCTCTAGACACACAGGATCCCTCTACACAGCTGCAACCATACTGCATGCTTAGCTGAATGCTGAATGTATATTTGTAGAGTGACATTTACACTGTAATCTACTATCCATTGTATGTCTGTCACTGTCTCCTTGCATTGTACACTCACCGAGCATTCCTATTAGGAACACCATTACTAATACTGGGTAGGTATCAGCTTTTAGCTCAGTTACCAAAGCTACCGAAGTGCCATCCGCCTCAAGGTTGAACGTGTTGCATTCTGAGATGCTTTTCTGCTCACCACAGTTGTAAAGAGGTTATCTGAGTTACTGTAGCCTTTCTGTCAACTCCAACCAGTCTGGCCATTCTCCTCTGACCTCTCTCATCAACAAGGCATAGAACCGCCGCTCACTGGATGTTTTCTTGTTTTTCGCACCATTCTGTGTGAACTCTAGAGACTTTTGTGCGTGAAAATCCCAGGAGATCAGCAGTTTCAGAAATACTCAAAGCAGCCTGTCTGGCACCAACAACCATGCCACGGTCAAAGTCACTGAGATCACATTTTTTTCCCCATTCTGATGTTTGATGTGAACATTAACTGAAGCTGCTGACCTGTATCTGCATGATCTTATGCATTGCACTGCTGCCACATGAATGTCTGATTGGATAACTGCATGAATAAGCAGGTGTACAGGTGTTCCTAATAAAGTGTTCGGTGAGTGTATGTGAGGTCCTGTTGTCCCTGTACCATGTGTGCCAGAAGTACTTGTGTTACTGTGCTAGTTCTTGATGCTGTATGTCTATTGTATCCCAGCCATGTCAACTGGCAAATGTAATCAATATTTCAATCAGTACCTCTGAATACAACCACATTTGTAATTGTGGGAATTGGACTGAATAATTGTATTTAATAAGAAACATGGGAAGGTATATTCCTCGCATCTAGTTAGAGACAGAACACAAGTGTTGACCGCAGCATGTGTTTGTCAATGTGTGTTGCTAAGTAACATTAACACATGTTTAAAATAACACCCTCCACATTTAATGTGTTGCTAATAATAAGCTAAAGAACACTTAATTTCCAAAGGTAATTGAAAATAGACATTAAAACCCAAGCCTGTCAAGAGAACAGCCAAAGGCAATTAAAAGAAAAAAAAAAACTCCTCAAAAATCAGTCTACTGAGCAGTTTGATAATGGACCTTAATTATTAATGTGCAAACTTTTGCACATTGCCAGGTTTTATATTCTGTTGGGGGTATTTAGTTCCTACAAGATAGCAGTGATATGTAATGTACACACACAAAATCCCTTACTGCCTACTTTGCGCACACACACACACACACACACACACACACACAAACACACGCACACATACATGCAGGCACGCACACACACATGCAGGCACACACACACACACACACAGAGCAGAGACTTCACCAGCCACAATTAAACTGCTCAGCAGCTTATCAATAGAATTAATTATCGCCCAGGGTGGTCCTTATAAATTACTGGCTGCATTTATTTCAATTATCTCATATCCAAGTTCATTTCCGCACACATTTTTCAGAAGATGGTTTGGGCTGGCTAGTCAAATGTGCAGCATCTCATGTGTGTGCGTACACACATACACACACACACACACACACACACACACACACACACATACACACACACACACACACACACACACACACACACACATACACTTGGAAATCCCTTTTTGTCATTTGGAGATAGTTCCTACCATCTTGCATATGAATTGCCATCATGTTAATGGGAGTGGGGAAGCATATCAAGGACGGACAGGAAACCGGTGATGCATGTAATGCTGATAAGAGTTCCTCTCAACTTCTTCTTAACGCTCCAGAAAAGAATTATAAATGAACTATCTGTGTATTGCCTTGAGTGAGTGAGTGTCTGAGTGAGTGTGTGTGCGCGTGTGCATGCATGCATGTATTTTAACTTTGAGATAAAACTTAAACCAGTGTCTCCACAAACAGTCACTGTTACACTCTTGTTTAACCAAGCTAACACCAATCAAACCAGTGGAAATTGGCAAAAGGCTAAATTAAACAGAGAATTTGCTAGAATACACACAGAAACAGAGAAGCTAACTAGTGAACAGAATATGACTAAATTTAAAGCAACTTTTTGAGGCAATATAGATGGGCAATATTGCCCTGCAGCACTGATAGGAATTCTTAAGTAGGACAAAATCAATGTGGGCTACATTTAGTGGGCTACAAGGAACAAAAGTATAAAAATAATTTGGTCATTATTGCCAAAATGACCATCTATATTGCCTCAAATTATTGCCCATGGGCCAGATTAGTGACACTAGATTTTCAAAAATAAATAAACTGTGAAGCATCCATTCCCAAAACTGATATTGCAGTCTACTGTGGAGGCTCATCTAACAAAATATAGCCGTTTTTTAGACTGTGACCCTACAAGCCTGACGCATTTCACTCAGCTTCCTTTGGGAGGCTTTGCCAACAACTGTTAACCTTTCCACAACCCACCTTTGGGTTCTGAGCTGCTCTCTGGACCACAGAATCGACTGACCTTGTCACCCTTTGTGAATTAATTTGAGGCACTTGCTGCAAGTTGTCATTCAGGCGACCACAGGGTAAATCAAACAGACAGAAATCCTTATTCATCCTATGTGCATTAAACTTGCTTAACTGTAAAAAAAAAAAAAAAATTCTCCAACCCTTGTCCCCCTGGTTAACTATACAGCCCTACATCGTTTCAGTTAACATGCCTTGTTTCTGTGTTTTACTTCACTTGTTGTGATTTGATGATTTAATGTACTATGCATTGCTGCAAGCCAAATCCATTAGGCACAATGGAAATGTTGAAGTGAACTTGAGCAATTGCACTCATGTGAATATTTTTCTGTGGGCGGATCGCTGACCTTCATTTTCTCTCTGGTAAAGTGAGGACATTGGTATGCAAAACAACAGGGAAAATGATCAGGGACAAGTCGAATGCCCCTGAACTTTGTGTAGATAAAAATGCGGGGCTTATCCGCAACTGCTAATGCATTCAACAATCAGAGCTTTGTTTGGTGTTAGTGTGATGCAGGGTTATGTGCCTGGCCGTGATTAATCCGAGAGTGTCTTCTTTACATAATGTTATCAGTCTCGCTGGCCACTGATGTGAACTGTTAAACGAAGTACAGGGGATGTTTCTAGGCTACAAAAAAGTTCTGGTCTGTAGGGAATCAAGGAGGTAGAAACATCACTGGTTGAGAAGCCATAGTTAAAATGTGAGCAGATTTGATGCTCTGCCGCCACACATGCTGCACACCACAACGCTCCAAAAGCTGGAGAGGCACACTGCTTAAGCTTAATTTTAATAGCCGGAGAAATGTGAGCTAATGCTTCTGCTTTGGCTCATCAATGTGATTGCCACTTTAACGCTTCACTTACATGGCGTTGTCGCCCAGCTCTTCGTACAGGTTGTTGGCAGTGCCTGCTCCAGGTTTGCCCGTCGGCAGCGCCATCTGGATACGGGCTGTTTTGGCACACTCCGCCTGACGCCTGGACACACAGCGGAGAGAAAACACACAGAGTTAGTTTGGAAAGTAGTTGAAAAGGTCATGATGAGAGTTGACTGGACTGAAGGTTTGATCTCTGCAAGATGCATCCATCCCTGTCAGAGTGTCCTTGAGCAAAACACCCTCCATCCGGACCCCAAACACCCATCTATACATACAATGTATATTTTAACAATATCCCAATAAACTTAAATTTTACAACAGTATACTTTTTGCTCTCCTATATTTTAATTTGCATTTTTTTATACCCAGCTCTTTTATCCTCAGTGTCTGTGTCGCTCTTTCCACTGCCTGAAAAAAGGCAGCCAACTGGTGTGGGCTGTCATGTCCAGTCAATATCATTACATTATGACAGGGAATTGCTATATCATACGTACACACACACACACACACACACACACACACACCATGTGTACACACACTTTGCACACAAAGTTTACAAATACGAATAAAATATACTACTAAAGTAAATATACTAATATACTAATAAAAAGCAGCAGTCTTGGGACTACACATTTATTTATTCCAAGTTATTCAGTATTCATTTGTTTGATTGTCCATTGTCCTTCCTGATCTCATCCATTACATAATTCAATGAGATGAGAAACAGATTTATCACAATGAAAGGTGTTTAAGACAGCAACGGCAACATTAATGTTTTAGTGCGGGAATATGAAAACAATACTCACTCTTTGAACCTGGTGGTGATGGACACAGCAGATGAGGGAGGGAGAGAGAGAGAGAGAGAGAGAGAGAGAGAGAGAGAGAGAGAGAGAGAGAGAGAGAGAGAGAAATTTGCCATTACTTGAATCATAAATCACACAGTACCTCTTGTTAGTGAGCTTCCTCCATTGTAATTCAAAAGCATAGTTTGACAATTGGTCTTCATTACCGTCATTTAACAATATCATAAGACTAGTTATTATGATGCAAATGATTATCACTCCTTATCCTTACACTCTCTTTTCCTCTTTACCTCTCCCTCTTCTTTCTTCTCTGCCCTGCTCCTCACTTAACACTTCTCCTTTCCTTTCCTTTCCTTTCTTCTGACTGATAACTATGGCCCGTCTGTCATTATTTGTCTCCCTTTCTCCTCAGCACGACGAGAAGCTCTCTCCAAAATGCACTGATCCGGTTTTAATTTGTGTTTGTGTGTGTGTGTGTGTGTGTGTGGGTTTGTGTGGGTGTGTGTGTGTGTGTGTGTGTGTGTTTGGGAGACGGTTGAAATTAATGGCCTTTCACGGTGCTTAGCTAAACAAACTATTAGAATTGGCACAGTGGGATATGCTGCCATGCTGAATCATCAAGAGAACTGATTGGGCTAGGTGATAAAATGATAAATAGTGTCAAACAACATCCTGTGGGAGAGACAGTGTCAAGTTTGTCTGTCTCTCTATTTATTTGTCCGATTGTCTGCATACTGTATCTCTCCGTTTATTTGTCTGTATGTCTGTCTATCCGCCTCTAAGTGAACTATCCGTCTGCCTCTCTTGACTCTTTCTCTTTCTAACCATTAAATATCTGCTTGTTGACTTCTTTTTATCTTTTGTATCTGTGTCTGTTAACTTCTGTTTGCCTCTCTTACTCTTTATTTATTGAGAGTGCCTTCATAAGGAAAAACATTTCACTATTTCACATACGTTTGAATATAACTGTACTGCAGGTTGTTATTTTTCTTTATCAAACACGTTGTGAGGAAAAACATTTCCATAAGTTTCCTAAAATGCCTTGTTATCATTCCTCATTGAAACCACGAAGCAGAGCTAGCTGCATGCATCCAACACATTACTATCCACTTATTGCTCATACTTACTGTCAATAAGCGATAATAATTAGGAGTATGTTTAGCTTTCTTTTACACTTTTTAATCATGCATGATTACTCTTAAATTTCTTGTAAAGGCAGCATGGTTTTCATTTTTGGACTGTGTTGGGGATCTGTGATCTCTGTCAAAGAAGCCATACTCACTGTCTGTAAGTGATGATGACGATCAATATTGCGGGGACACAGCAGACGATGATGATGACTGCCAGAGCCAGCAGCGCCCCCTCAGTGTAGCCTACAGTCTGGACAGCTTTCTTCACGCTGGTCACCACCTCAGGGGTTCGGATCTCCAGGATCCGCCCGCCGGGGGGGAGGAAGAGCTTGAACTCCTTGTTGATGTCCAGCAGTTTACCATCAAGGAATCTGTGGACCGCAAACACAGTGGTGTCACTTACTCTTTGTTACCGAGTCCATCTGAATTCAGCAGCAAACACCCTACACTAACCATGATTACTGAGTCGGAGTGATGCCTGACAACATCAACGGACAGCCATAAGCAAGTGTGTGTGTGTGTTTGTCTGTGTGTGTTTGTCTGTGTGTGTGTGTGTGTGTGTGTGTGTGTGTGTGTGTGTGTTTGTCTGTGTGTGTGTGTGTGTGTGTGTGTGTGTGTGACAGTAAATGGCAGAACTGCCTGCCAGTTAGATGTCAAACAGTTAGCCATGTAGCAAATCAGTCAGCAAGACAGCCAATTTAAGCTAAAACAGAATAGAACACCCTAAACTCTCTCTCTCTCTCTCTCTCACACACACACACACACACACACACACACACACACACACACACACACACACACACACACACACACACACACACACTTGTGCTGTTCTACTTTCAAATCTGTTAAGCTAAATTCTCTTCATTTGTTTCCTAACTCCTCACCCCTAAAGCGACTCCTAGTTAAAGTGAAGACTGACTAAATGTCCTCATTTTGGTTCTACCAAGGGGCTACAACAACACACATGCACACACACACACACACACACACACACACGTTGGGGGACTTTAATCCAGAACTTTTTATGAAGTAATTTCATGAGGGTAAAAGTCCTTAATGAAAATTGTATAACAGGTGCGTCTCGTCGCATAACCTTCTCCTGGATGGGTGCACGGCCCAAAACTACACACTGGCTTCTACTATGAAAAGTGAAAAACCATGAAAAACCAAGGGAATGGCAGCACTCCAAAAACCCTAATTGAGGTTAATTAATTAATTAACCTCAACCTAATTAATTGAGGTTAAGTCCTGTCACAGTTTTTGGAAAAGGTTCATTGGAGTGCCGCCATTCCCAAGTTTTTTACATGGATTCGTTGGTGAAGTCCTTACTTGTAGAGTTCCTGTCTTGATATCGCTCTATTTGTCAGCGGGTCGATAGCGTAAACCATCAGGTCTGACTTGGAGTAGTCTTCCTGTTCCAGTCCATCACCGTGACGATGGGGTCCGATGGTCTCCACAACAACCTTGGCCCCCGGTATCTGCTCCTGGACGTAGCGTTCCAAAATACTGAGACCGAGGGATAATAGGGGTGGAGAGTGGGGGAGAAAGGGATAAACAGAGGGAGAGAGAGTAAGGCATTTCAAATGATCATCTATTCTATCATTTGGCACTGTCTTGCTGTCTTGTGTGAATTGGCCCTGTTCTATTATTTTAAATCATGACAGTAAAGCTTTTTTAAAGGTGCTGCGAGGGGTAGTGGCAGGTGCAAAAGAGGATTTAATATATTCTGAGGAAAAGAAAGTATTCGACAAATCACTTCCATTTGAACACCCAGCAGATGCTATACACGCACATACACACACACACATTTATGGACACACACATATGTACTGTGTACTGTATATACATGGACACGTACACAAACGCACAAGTCCAAGCTCTCACACTCTGCTCACACACACACACTAAATTATTTTTTCTTCCCGCCAGCTACTATAGAAAGACGGACGACATGCTGTGCAGGTTTGATTCCTGTCCCACCAGAAACACCTGCTCACAGCAGGAATGGTCCCATTGAGAGGTGAGTGTTTGTGTGTGTGTGTGTGATGTTAAGTGCCCTAAAGCATCATTATGAAGTTATATGTATGAGGCAAGATGGATGAAAGCAACAACTTGTCAACTGGTGCAGCGAGGCCTACTGGTGAGTCACGGGGGAAGGTTAAGTGAGTCTGTACCTGGCAAAAATGCCAATTATGATGAATAATTTATTCTTGTATTAAGTCTTAAAGTCTTCATAGTCTTCACCACATATAACCACAACAGTTAGTCCTTCAATTTCTCCACTACATTAGCAGGGACATCATTTGATCTTTAACTGTGGGGTAGCAGTGGCAGTCGGGAGTATTTCTGGGGGTTTTGATATCAGGTCCGTCCCTGTTCAGGTGCCAGTGTTGGTTCTAGTTCAGGTTACAGTGGTAGAACTTTGTCTTACTGGGACACTTGATGAAAGCACACTATGAGGAAAGCATTACACCTATAATTGTTTGTACTTTTTATGATGCCTTGTTGATTTCCCACTGTCCCACTGTCCCCACAGCAGCAATTGTGGTTTGAGTTCTTGCTCTTCTCTTCCTTTCTTCCAGACCTTAATTTCAATACAGTGTATATTGACAGTAATTGGGCAATATGTCTGTTAAGTTGGCCTTATCTACCTCTACAAGACATGAAAGTATGTAAGTTTTCAATACTCTTACTGACTTTCCATACTTGCATAGCAACCACCCACAAAGACAGATGTAAATATGCTCCAACAGATGTGTCCCGCACTTTGTTGCTCCACTGTTCTATGGAATGACATTTGGTATGGAGATATTTTAAACTACGTGTGCGTTGGAGCATTTATTTTTTAGGTGAGTGGGCAAGATGAGTGTTTTCTTTAATGAGACAATAGGAAGACTTTGAGGGCTACAGAGTAGGTGAGACAGAGGGAAGAAGAGAAGAAGAGGTCGTCCTGTAGTCGTGAGTGGAGAAGTAGATAATAGATGATACTGTATGTTACCTGAGCAGCTTGTCCTTGTTTTTCTCCACAACAGTTGGAGGGACATTGTATACGACCACCTGCATGTCCAGCTGGTTCACCACTGACACCTAGAAAGCAGAAAAAAAACATTGGTAAAACTCTTTTAAACATTTAAATTGAGCTACACTCTACTTTTTAAGTGGTGATTTATAAAAAAAAACAACACCTACATCATGTGAAAATAATTATTATGCATTCCAAAGCAATTACGCTTGAAACCAGTGACAACATGTTGAAATTGTTTTGACAGATATACTTTAACCTGAATCAAGGACATCCTTGAAGCAACATAAATTGCATTGGAATAAAGTGAAATCATCTCACCCCACTTGTTTTAAGGAAAACAAGGTATTAACGATGAATACAAGATGAAATGACTTGTAAAATGGATGGACCTAAAGAAAAACGACTAAAATCCTGCCACAAATGTCCAGAAGCAAATTTGCTCACCACTATCTCTGCCTTGCTGCTGGATCCTTGGCCGTAGTTGTCCGTGGCGACAACCTCAAACTTAAAGTACGACCTCCTCATGTTGCGGTACATGATGGCTGTCTTCACCACGCCGCTGTACGCTTCGATGATGAAGCCGTCTTTGCTATCTTTTCCGTCTTTACCGGCAGGGGGGCGAATGATCAACCGGTACAACATAGAACTGTAGTTCCCCGTGTCTTTGTCCATGGCCTGAGAAGAAATAAAGAGATAAAGATTGTAGCATATTGTAAATATATAGAGAGAAATAGACAGATAACGAAATAGAGGAAGAGACAGAAGGTATGGGGGATAGGAAAAATTTGTTGTTATTAGATGGCATCATTCTCATAATAAGCATCATAACAATACTGTCATCATCATAGCCATCATAATCAATACTATTATCAATGTTATCATCATCACAACCAATGGTATCATCAATGTCATCATCATAATAACCAATTCCATCATCTACACCATGATCATCATTACCACTTTTTCATGCATTATCCCTGTCATGATGATGAGGATGATTATCACAGTCCTCCACCTCATCATCATTATCATCATCATCATCATCATCATCATAATCATCATCATCGTAATGATTCCAGGTGTTGGGGTGATGGAAATCTATTATGCAGCTGATTAGTAAGCAGCATTTTCACGCTTATTGATCAGTTGATGATTGAGATATCCTTCCAATCTCACTAGGGCCCTCAGTCTGAGTTACGACACCCTGGTCTTGGGAACACTCACCAAGTGGCCAAACCATGTCATAGCTTGTTAAATTTCCAAGATCATTTTGCTTTTGGGGAAAACCCGCCCCGAGACTTGCATTATTGTTTTTTTTTTAATATGTAGTACTCCAAATCAGCAGAAGGGGGCGAAGTGGTGCTTTGAGCTGTATACAGGTCCATTCATCTATTCTGTCATCCTGGCTAACTATCAACTCTCTGTCTCTTCCTCCTTCACACACTCAGGAACACCTCTCACATGCACACACACACACGCGCACGCGCACACACACACACACACACACACACACACACACACACACACACACACACACAAACTCTGGAAGACATTGATTCATGGCCGGTTCCTTACGAGAAGAGCAGGCAGCATAGACTACAGATTTGGCTCTGAGACACCCACCACATCAAAAGTAACACTGAGATAGGACGGAACAAAAACTAGTATTTTCTTATAGCCAGTGAACAAGTGTGTGAACATGAAGGAAGGAAGGAAGGAAGGAGGGGAAGGAAGGAAGAAAGGAGGAAAGGGTGGGAGGAAGAGGAGGGGGAGAGGGAGCGGGAGAGACAGTTTGTAAAGTACAGATCTGGCATTTTGAGCTCCTCATGCTGAAAGTTTGGATAACTTCTCAGCAATACATTGATACAATCAGCAATACGAGCCTGTCCAGAATATCAACTAAAAGCATAAGCAGTGAGTAGAGTATTGAATTCTTTCTGTGGTAAGCAGGATAAAGTTTGACTTCACAATTCCACTATCCTCCCCATCAGGTACTCTATTCACCACCAAGATTAAAAACCCTGTCAGTATCCCTTTATGAACTCTAGCATAATATAACAACAATATAAAATATGAATAATAAATATGAATATATTTACATAGCACCTAAGTTAACAAAGTTAGTAACTGCTGTAAAAATTACAGTACTTTTAAAGCTCCCCCTCCCCCAAGCGATTTCACCAACAATTACAATTTATTTTCAAGCAAACCTTGCAGCAAAGCTAATTTGGAAGCCAAAATAAAAGCAACCACCTTGATTCCCCCGCTGCACACCTGAGCCGCATTTAAACTGGAAGTTTTTGATATTATACATATTAACCATTTTCACAGGAGCTTAGAGTTTTGAATGGGGTGATGGTGTCAGTGGAGGAGAGAATTGGAGTAAAAGGGATGGTGGGAAGGTAGTAGAGAATGAGTAGAGGTGGGGAAAGAGGAGGAAGGGCTGAAGAAAAGAAAGGAGGAGGGAGATATTGGATGTCTCTGATTGTGTCTGCGTCGGGTATGTGCGAAAGCGACAGAAAATTCTCGGGAAGACAAAATGCGACAAATTGGTTTGGAAGAACAAAAGAGACTTTGCGGGTGAAGAGTGTGTTGACGGTGCTGATGCGAGACTGATCTGCAATCTAATCAATAGCTGTGTTCTGGGGGACAAAAAGACGGATGGACCCATGCACGTGCACTCAAACACGTGCCCTCCTAAGGCAGGACGGCCCCGCACTCAAATATATACACACACACACACACACATATATGTAGCCATGTGCATGCACACATACACACATGCTAACACACACGCACACACAGATCATTAAGCCAATGTGTGTGCTTCAGACAGATGTGATGGAATTAGTTCTACTTGAGCAAAACCATTGAAAACGAGCGTGTCTGTCTGCCAGTCTGTCCATCTTTCTATCCATTCACCCACTGTATCCATCGATCTATCCATCCATGAATCTTGTATGCCTTCCCTGCCTTCCTGTGTCCAGTCAGCTCGTCTCTCAGCAGGACATTGCTTCTCTTTATCCAACCATCAATTCTATCCCTTCTTCTTTCCTCTTCCAGCTCTCCTCCCTCTCTCCTGCGGTGCGCTCGTCTACCAGCAGGCTATTAGTTCTGTTTCCTCGGTCTTTTAAACTATTTAAAGAGGTCAGATGACTGCAGAGTAGATTACTGTAAACCAGCTCCAGCCAAAGCTAGTCTTAATTAACACTGAAAAGCTATATGCAAACACACGCTTGGTGTCCGTAGCATTGCAAAAACAAAATAATAAATGGGGATTCCTGGTGGATGAGCGAGCAGGGCACATTTGAGTTTTGAATCTGACTTGTGCCCTTTGTCGCATGTCCTCCCTTCTCTCTCTCTCTCTCTCTCTCTCATCTGTTCTATCACTCTTCACTGTGTATGATCTAATGAAGCAGAAATGTCTAAAAATGATCTTAAAAATTTGATGAATTATTAAAATACATGCTTTTTTTCTACCAGAGACCCTACCAGAAACCCTTGTGGCATCCAGGCTCATTAAAACATATTGCTACTTCTGAGATGGGGGCTGAAACAGAGCGGCCCCGTGACCCATTTCGGGTCCTGAACTGCATTTACATAATACAAGAGTCACTGAAGTTGTTTACAACGATGTAAAATTCTTTCAAATTATGTAAAAGAAAGGGGGAGAGAGATAGAAACAACAAGTAACAAAGAAAGATACAGAGATAGATCAATCCATAGAGAGATAGATAGATATTGAGAGAGAGACACACAGAGAGAGAGACACAGACAGAGAGAGAGGGAGAGAGAGAGAGAAAGAGAGAGAGAGAGATAGAGAGAATAATCTTACCACTTAATCTTATTACCTAGTGGACCTTTGGATTAGCTCCATTTAGAGAGACAAGTTTGGCCAGCCATCAACACACACACACACACACACACACACACACACACACACACACACACACACACACACACACACACACACACACACATACACACACACACACACACACACACACACACACACACACACACACGCGCACACACACACACACACACACACACACACACACTCTCATAATCAGAGCTATTACACACATGTAGAACTACACTGAGCTGAGCTAAATTTTGGGTTAGAGGGGTTACATTTTTGACAAAGTCATTAACAATTTGAGTCCCACATTAACAAACGTGATGTGCCCTTGAGCATGGCACATGCACCAAGAACTGGTGTGCGCTAAGATTGTGTGTGTGTGTGTGTGTTCATTTGTACCTGTACTTTCAAGACAGAGGTGAATGTTTTGGCGTCCTCTGCAACCCCTCCAATGTAGAGTGGTTTGGTGAAAACTGGTGGGTGGTCGTTCTCGTCACGGATATCAATCAACACCTTGGCTGTGTTGGCTAGGGGGGAGACACATACACAGACACACACACACACACACACAATTTACACATTTTGTGCACACACAGTTACATATATAGAACATATTTCCGGAGCACAACAAATGCAAACAGTAGCATAAGGGAGCATCTGTGGATCACATATTTGCATGTAGCCTGGTTGCATAATGAATTTGCGTTGCACTTTTTGAAACAGAAACACAAAGTGCTTTACACACAACAAAGAAACATAAATACAAGTAAATGAGATAATCAGCAAACAATAAAAAAGGTAAGACATTAATTTAAAATCAAATCATGTTATGGAATGGAATACAGTAGACAAATCATATAAGTGAGAAGCAAATCCAGTCTGTCAATAAGCTTCCTTCAGCAGGGATAGGGAGTGTCACAACATCACTGTAGAAAATGAAGTGGGATAGAAGTTGGGAAGCTAAGTAATGAATGTATTGGTTGTTGGCTCCATTCCCAGCACTGGCAGGAAGTTACAGTAGCCTATATTCCAGATGTGAGGCATCTCAGGTGTCCACCAAAATTAACTTTTGCAGAGATACAATAATTCCTATAGAGGTGTTTTGAACACTTCTATATAATCATATAAAACTGCACAAAACACCTCTTTCAAATAACCAAAATGGAACGTAAATCTATTGCAACTCAACCAAGCATACATATTCATTATGTTTCCTGTCAGTATAAGACAAAAACATTCTGCCAATGATCTTCTGGCATTCATATTCAATGAATGTGACTGGAAATGAGCAATCTTATCTGGTCAAAAACAGGGCGATGGTTTTGAATCACTCCCACGCAAAACTGCACCGTAATACGTCTTCGACTTTAAACCAAGATTTTTAAAAGGGATGAATGTCAGAAATATGTCAGAAAGCAAGAGCAAATCCCAAGATGGTTAACTGCTCAATCTCATTTTGAAGAAGTTTTTGCTCAAAGAAAAGGCAAAAAACAAAATAAAAAAATCAGTAAACAATAAGTTTGTCTGAAGGAAAGAAAAAAAAAGCGTAGGCAAAAATTAGTCTGCAACAGGTCATCCTTAGACACCATACAAAAACATCTTTTTACGATTCCACCTTCACTTGAGTTAGAAATGCGTATTAACACATTGTTAAAATCATATTGATTTGTTAGCTGATTAAAATGCATGGTGAAAAGAATTGAAGGAGATTTGCTAATGACTAGAATGATGTGTAGTTTTAATCCCTGTGGAACGCTTAAATTCAAACAGTTTCCATGGAATGAGCACAGCATGTGGTAAACACTATAATTAAAGAACAAAGGAGAAACGCAGAGAGCTGAAAATCAATTAAGAAGAATATTTTAGAAGGAAGAGAGAGAGAGAGAGAGAGAGAGAGAGAGAGAGAGAGAGAGAGAGAGAGAGAGAGAGAGGAGAGGGGGGGAAAGTAGGAACAAGGCGGGGCAAGAAGAAAAGAGGCAAAAAAGGAGATAGAGAGGAAGGGGGGGAGGAGTGTCTAATTAGAGAAATTTACACTTCAGTTATAATTTCAATTAAAACCATTAAACTTGTTTTGGTTGGTCTGCCCTCCCACTCACAATCTAAGAAAACAAAAGTATGTTTTCATGGATGGACAGGAAGGATAAAAGCAGACAATAAAGACAGTCTGAAAGAAAGGAAGAAGTACACAAAGAAAAGAAAGTGAAAGAAAGAGAGTAGCAGAAAACACTGGTGGATGAAGATTGTTCACACACACACACACACACACACACACACACACACACACACACTTACTCTTGGAGGGAGCTCGAGGGTTGAAGTCTCTCTCATGGAGAGTCTCCAACATGGAGTCCGCCTCCACCTTTAGAACGTAACCGGCATTGGTCTCATAGTCCAGGAGCTTGGCAGTGGAAATCACTCCTGTAGTGTCATTTAATGCAAATACACCTGGAGAGAGAAAGAGAGAGGGAGAGAGAGAGAGAGAGAGAGAGAGGGGGAGAGAGAGAGAGAGAGAGAGGTCAAAGGGGGAACAGAGAGGAACACACTCACACACACAAGCAGCCTGATGACCACCTGAATCCCAATAACCCAATATCACCCTATTACAAAATATCCCATATATTAGCCTTGGTTTGTAACAGTCGGAGGAGGAGACTGGGCAGAGAGGAGATTGGGAGCTGAGACATGAGATTATGCAAGAGCAAGAAAAGCGCTGTCTAGGAATTTGTTTTGTTTCTTGCAAGTTGGCAATAGCTCCCAAAAAGGCAAAAAAAATTAAAAAGGTTGCTCATTGGTTGCACCATCCATCGTCTGTGTTCCTCCGTGGCCAAACTGTGGAGCCAACATGGCAGCAGCTGAAACCTACAACGGGCAAACTGGGTATATATGCAGCTCTCACCTCCCTCGTTGCCCTCGATGATGGAGTAGATCATAGTTTGATTGACAGCAGAAGCCAGGATGACTCCCACTGTGGTTCCAACTGGAGCCGCCTCACTCACTGGAGGAAACCTGGGAATCAGTCAATCAATCAATATCAACTGAGATTAAATTAATTATGCATACACAAAGTGTAGACCTACTTTCTTTCTGGGGTTGACTGCGATTTGACGAGTTCAAATCAACAGAGTTAAAACTGTCAAACGTGTGAAAATCTTTCACACTGACAGCCTCCTGTACCTTCACTTTCCCCAAAAGCTACAATACATGCAGATGTCACCTCAGTAAGGTTGATGCACATATTATGTTTGAATATACATAGATAGATAGATATATGTGATTTAGTATCAACTTCAAAGGGAAAGCAGGCAACCTCTCCAACATATTTTTCTCAAATCTGGCATTTAATTACTTTGGAGCAGTGGGCCTCTCTCTTGCTGTCAAGCTTGTGTTTTTGCCCACCTGCCCCTCATCGAGGCTGGTGGGCATTTTTCCCTGCTTAGACCCGACAGATTTTCCACAAATCTGGCAACTCTCAAATTTCCAACAGATTTCACTCCATTAAACAAACCCAGTTCAGTCATTAGGCCAACCGTCACAGCTGGCTAAACATTATAACATGGGCTACCAACTGGCTAAGTTATCAACTTATCACAACGTGATAAATGGGGCTCTTGGAGAGAGTATAATGAGTGTGTGCGTGTGTGAGTGTGTGTGTGTAATGTGAGTACTGTGTGTGCATCTGCTTCTGTGAACAAGTGTGTAAGCTGCTGATTTCTAACATCCCCCCTCAAAGTGTGTGTGTATGCTGTGTGGTGTGTGTTCCTGTACATGTGTGCATGTGTGTTTATGCGTGAGTGTTAACACCGAGCCGAGTTAAGATGCTTCCCTAACCGGCTGCTCTATCCAGAACATTCCTATTAAGAGTCACAAGCAAACGTAGTTAATATGACATTTATAGAGTGAATATGGCTTTAAAAAAAACTAAATTCTGTTGGTTGATGGTACATTAGGAAAAGAGTGTTTAAATTGTCAGCAGCACTTAAAATAAAGGACATCTCTTTAAAAAAAAAAAAAAAAGAGAATACTTGGCCTGTTGTACAGCCAAACAACAATCCTCAAAGCTTCCCTATGAACATTTAACATTAGCCCTGACTAAAATGTCTTTTTCCCCCGCAATTACCAAAGAGCCATATAACATGAAAAAAACTGGAATTTCCATTTGATAGACATATTACTGTTGTCAGACACAAAACAAATATGTCTTAAAAAAAACTCCCAAAAAATCAGGAATGAAGAAAAGAAAGTATTTGTTTTCATTGACACCCATGTTTTTTGTTTTTTTTTCAAACTAATCAATCACAGCATAGTATTGTAAAAGGTTTCAAAGGCAGAAGCTGCATGAAACTCACTCGACTCACTCAACATGTAAATGACCACACAAAGTTGCAGTTCAGTAAGAAAATGAAAAACTCCCAAACGGCAGTTGTGTGTGTTTTTTTGTCCACAACAGCAGATATATGGTCCATCAGTAAATTTGGGTTTTTGTTGGATGTGCAATAAATTATAAACACAAAATTATTGTATCCCTCTTCTCTCCCTCTGCCATATCTCTCTTCCTCCCTCTCTCACTTCAACCCTTCCTCTCCCCCTCCTCTCTCCCTCTTCCCCTCCATCGATATTTATCTCCTCTCTTCCCCACTAATTCCTCCATTCCTCTCTTACCATCCCCCTCTCTCTTTCTCTCCATCCATTTCTCCTTCCCTCCTTCCCTAACACCCCCCCCCTCCTTCCTCCATCAGGCATCAGCTTCCAGCCAAAACCCCAGCAGGCTTCAGCTACAATGGTTATCCATTCCTCCATCCCTCTCTCCCTCTTTAGCTACAATTCCTACTTGACAGGGGTGAAGGAGCACAATGGAGCGAACACACACACACACACACACACGCACACACACACACAGAGGCACAGGAACTGGTACACATGTGCGTACACATACACAAACATACAGACACAATTACTTGTATGGGACGCATTTACAGGCATACAAATGCACACAAACACACAAGACTCCATGCACATGTTCATGTCTTAGTACAGATAACACACACACACACACACACACACACACACACACACAGCTCATTATCTAGCCAGTAATCCCCCTCCTGTGCTCTCTCCAATCATTGCTGTCCTGACACCCTAACTACAACAAGCTGGGCTGCTACTGATAACAACACACACACACACACACACACACACACACGCCGGACGCACATATACAGACTGAATTTAGGTTATGAACCTATGGTAAGACACACACACCTACACAGGGCTGTGACAGTGTTCATAGTGTCTGGGGTTCAGCAGTGTGAAGGGACAGACAGAATAATGAGGACAGTGATAGATAGTGGCAATGATACACTCCGCTCTGTGGCTCTTTCTCTCAGTCACTCTCATTCTCTCACTCTCTCTATCTCAGTCATTATGTTTTTCTCTTTTTTGTCAATCTCTTTCAGCCTCTCTTTCTTTATGATAAATCCTCTTCCCCTCTCATCCTTATTCTTTCTCTGTGTCTCCTCAAGCCCACTCTCTGCTTCTCCCAATTTCTTTCTTTCTTTCTCTTTCTCTCATTCTGATTGTTTCCCTTCTTTCAATCTCTCTCTCTCTCCCTCTGTGTCTCTGTCTCTGTCTCTGTCTCTCTCTCTCTCTCTCTCTCTCTCTCTTTGTCTACATCAAACTGTAACTATCCTCTGTGCCTGGCAGCACTATGCTTCTGTCAAGCTCTAGTCACGCCTCCTGACATAACACTATTTGCTTTATTCACATGACGGCCATATTTTATTTACGTTGTACTCGGCGTGGGAAGCAAAGTAAGTGAGTGTAAGTAAGTAAACCTGTATTTATATAGCACCTTTTGAAGCCAAGGTTATAAAGTGATTTACAAAGAATAGAACAAAAACAGGAGAAGGGTAAAACACACAACATGAGAATTAAAATGAAAAGGGTAAAATAGAGACATAAAACAGAGTAAAAGCAGGCTAATAGAACTAGGAATAACAAGGACACAGTGTCATAGATGTGAAGCAGCCTCCTCAGTTCAGCAGTGTTGCAGACAGGCTAAGAGTGAGTGAGTGAGTGAGTGAGTGAGTGAGTGACCGATTGACTGACTGACTTTACAGATCCATGAGTTACTTTGCATCTATATAAAAAGCATAAAACTGTCAAATACTATGAAAAGCAATAAAGTAATAGTGCGTATTTAGATGTTTAAAATGCTGATGGAACGAACTGATCTTACGGTGGAGGCTATTCCATATTTTTGGAATAATGGATCATAATAATTATGGCTATTCCATAATTTCATAATTCCCCAACAGAAAACACACGGTCCCCCTACCTGGAAGACAGCAAGGAGGGTGGAAACTCAGGCAAACTCAACTCAACAGTCTTCATCTTCTATTAGTAATATGCTAACTTTATGCTTCATATCCCTAGTGGCGCTTCTTTGACAGGCAAATGTGTCTGCTAGCTAACGCTTTAGCTGCTCTTAGTTATCAGATACAACTTACACAATTAGACATAATTAGGTTTGGAGACAAATAACGTCAACAACATGAAGCAGCTGACTCTTAACATTAGCTTTAGTTATGGATCAACATCATGGATGTGCCCTTCAATCCAGTTGCTGTAGCAGTTTGTTTGGACCTTCTCGGGTAATTTTGCCTCTAGCTCTGCTCTCAACAATATGGAGGGATTTTGGTGTATATTTAATTTTTTTGGTCCAAACACTGGTTGAATTTGCCTCTCTTTCCATCTGCTTCACTGTCTTCTGGGTAAGGCTTCCCACTCACATGTACCAACTAAATCAGGTATGGGCCACCGTGTGAATAAAGCTTATAATAAACCTGTTTGAAGCGCTGTGCTCTTTAGCCAAAAGTTTACATATTTTTAACATCTAGCAGTCAGCATTGTGCTTAAAACACAACTGTACTCAAGTCTTTCCCTTTTCTGTCGCCACCTCTCTCTGTATCTCTTTGTTTCTACTCTCTCTCTCCCATTTATGCTTGCCAGAATGCAAGCATCTACATGTACTGATGCCACCAAGAGACTGTAGGATTTTCATTAGTTAGTTGTTGAACTTAATTGCCTGTGGTATTAACGTTTAAGGGTCGGCTGGTGGCCTAGAAGTTACTGCTCCTGCTGCGGCTATTTTTCAGTGCAGCTGCATTGGAAGACTGCATTTCTCTACAGTTTAAATTGCTTGCGGAAGTGAGCTAGTAGAAGATTAATTTCAAATTCCCTGGTTTTCTGATAAGATAAGCTGAGTGATTGTGATCATCAGATTGTTTGAATTAGGTTTTTCTTAATGTTTGTTGGACTTCTTGGTAGTATAAGCAGGCTTAATGCTTTGTTAAGGATGTAACATTACTGTAGTAGGCCTTGCTAAGTGGATGTTAGCAGTAATGTTGGTTGTTAAGTTACAGTAGTGAGCTATTATTGGTGATTTGACTTTGCCAAGACACTCAAAGCTGGCAAGCATGTAACTAGCGCTCAACTAGATTTCATGTGTTTATTCCAAAATACATTTTCTGTACCTTCCGTCTCTTTCTCCCTCCCTCTATCCCCACATCTCTCCCTTCTGCCATATTGGTTCACTCACTGCCTCTCCACTTCTGTCTCTCTCCCATCACCTCTGTCACTCATTTTCATTGTCAATCACTATCTGGTCTTCACCTCCTTCTCTGTATCTCTCTGTCTGATTCTTTCTCTTCTCTCTCTCACCCCATTCTCTCTCTACTCACGAGTGTCTCAGCATTTTTCATTCTCTGTCTCTTTCTTTTTCTCCCCCTTGGTTTTTATAACAGTGCCATATTGTCAACTGTCAGTCATCTGGCTCAGTATCACTCAAATGGTCCGGACCGGAGTGGAGAATAGTTGAAGTGTTACTACATAATATATATCTACATGGCTCGTTTGGCAAAGGAGAAAGGAGAAATAAAGAGATACAAAGAGAAAGAGAGAGAAGAAATAGATAATACATATAAGGGTTTTTGTTACAAGAGGAGAGACAATCAGAGGTGATACCAAATAGAGATAAAGATACAGAAAAAGAGAAGAAAAAGGAATGGGAAAGAGAGAGCAATAGAAAGGGGGAATGAGACACAGAAAGAAAAAAACATGTTTGTGTATATATGTGTGAATAAATTGACTGGCAAGAGGAGAAAAGTGGTGATGTTGACAAGCTTACAGTCTGTTTGTGTACCACTGTGTAGGTGTATGTCTGTGTGTGTGTGTGTGTGTGTGTGTGTGTGTGTATACAGATGAAGATTCAACTGACATCACTTCTATGAAAAGCTTCTGACAAGCCTCTCTCTCTCTCTCTCTCTCTCTGTGCATGTGTGTGTGTGTGTGTGTGTGTGTGTGTGTAGACTGATAGCATCTTCCTTAATCTATCAAACACTTTGATCTGCATTGAGGTAGATTGACAGATGCACATCTCACAGACACCCACAGACACACCCACATACAGTACAGTACCCCCCCCCCACACACAGAGTTCTATCTAAAATAAAATATATTTGAATCCCTTATTGAACAACTTGTATCAAATGAATATTAAAACTATGACTTTTTAATCTTTGTGTAATGTATCATATTGAATAAAATAATACACTTTGTATTCAGGTTGGCCATCTTACTCCAACCGAATATAAATGAGTATTACTTTGCTGAGAATCTTAGTCTAGTGTGTGTGTGTGTGTATGTGTGTGTATGTGTGTGTGCGTGTGTATCTGTGTGTGTGTGTGTGTGTGTGTGTGTGTATGTGTGTGCGTGTGTATCTGTGTGTGTGTTCTTGTATTTCTACAACCAAATGTCCTCACAAAGATAGAAAGATGAGGAAATTCCTCAAAAGTGGGGATACTTTGCTAGACGTCATTTGTTCAAGGTCCTCATGACAAGTAATACAAATATGCCTCTGTGTGTGTGTGTGTGTGTATTATGTAAAAGGAAAGGCTGTGTGTGGGTGGGTGACTACATGTGAACAACACTGAATAGGCTTGCGTGTATGAACTTTCTAAAAGATATATAATGCTGACATAATTTGGATGAGTTTTTGTTCATATCCTGTAGCTACGACCTGGCAATGATCTAAGACCAACAGCTTCATTTCTCCCACAGTGCCACCATCATCATGGCACCCTGGTCTTCAAGAAGCAAATTCAGGCAAGGGTGGAAATATCCAACTCAAGTAGAAGTTACTTTGCTGAATTTTTACTTGCTGTAAGTGGAAACAATATTACTGGTGTAAAAATCTATACTTACAGCAAGTCAGTAAAAATTAGCTTCACTTTGCTCACTTAAAATGTACATATCTTTACATATTATGTTTCCTATGCAATACAAACAGGCAGAGAGGACAGAGAGTTCAATGCAGAAAACAAACAAATAGAAAAAAACTTCACACGTTACAAAATCCATAAAAACCTCTACAAAGTCCATAACCAAAGTAAAGCATGAATTCTAATAACGCAATTATTTTTTAAAAGTATCAACTTGACTCATTCTGAGCGAGCTTCTCCGTTTCATCCCCTAAAACCCTAAAACCAGTCTGCACTGTCATTGGAGGACCACATGGGGAGTTTATTCAGTGTTTCTAATACACAAATGCTTTGTTTGCCAGGAAATTAGTCAGTCAATCAACACATGAATGAATCAATCAAACAAACACTAAGATATCTCCATCTTCTTTCTCTTCATAGTATGTATATCAAAAGAAACCAAGCCTTCAGGATGGTGTAGTGGTGACACAGGCTGCCTTACCAATAATTACACCCTCGCCTCCTCTCCAACCCCTTCCTGTCTTTTTCTTTCTCAGATTTAAATCCAGCCTCAGGCTTTCCGAGCTAAGACACAGCCATAGCTCTTTCCCTTTGTCTCCCTTATTTCTTCTCTTTCTCTCTCCCTTTCTCTGCTCTTGCCTAATACCGTTTTAAATACATTTTATTAAAAAAATGTTGTAATTCATGTTGAGGTTGAGCAGCAGCACATGATGCAAACAACTCGCATTGTGCTGAAAAGCTGACTGAGATGCTGCTTACTAATAATTACACGCACACCTCCTCTCTAACCTCTCTTCCTGTCCTCACTGAGGTTCAGACTCGCCCTCCAGCTTTCTGAGCTGTTCTCTCATTGGCTCTCTTTCTGTTTCGTTCCCCCCCCGTCTGCTCTCTGTCTCATCCTCCCTCCCTTTCTTGCTTCCTCTCTCGCTCGCTCTGTCTCTCTCATTCACTTCCCCTCTCTTTCACGTTCCCTCTAAATTCCACCCTTGCCTAAAAGAGATGAATAATTGGATTTGTTCCTCTTTAAAAAAAATGATGAAATGTATAATCCATGTGCTGCCAATCAATACTTAAAAGTGTTAACAGCAAGATATGTTGACATAAACTCTCTTATGTGCCCATTCTCTCCCTCCCACTTTGACTCTCTCCCTCTCTCTCCCCTCCCCTGTCTTGGATTCCTCCACTTACTGTCTTTAAAAATGGATTTAGTGTTGTAATCCATGGTGTGCTGTACTTTGATAGCCAACGTTGTTTAATTTTCTGTTCAGTTCTAGAGAGGATTTGGGCTTTCAGGGCAAAAAAGGCAAATAGGGTAAAGATCTCTGCAAAGAGAAATGCCGCTCTCACTCTTTCAACACTTAAATAAGAAGTTATTTTTTTTACTTTTACTTCACAATTAAGGTCCTGATGATTACTCTCATTTGACACTTTTTATTCTGTTCTCATTCTTGCCTAATGGTATGGGAAGAACAACAGTAAAGACAAGAGTAGTAAAGACAAAAGCGGCTTTTAGAAAACCTTCCTTTAAAAAAAGTTGCTCAACTATTCAGTTCCATTTGTTTAAACTTTAAATAATTAAACAGGATAAACAGAGAAGATTAAGAGAACACACAGTTTAAGAAAAGGTAATTAAAAAATGGAACTTTAAAGTTTTCAGTTTTGATTAAAATATTTTTTCTTTTATAAAAAAAAAAAAAAATATTTGCTCACTCTCCCATAATGGCAAAAATGAACAGCTTTTAAAGGTGATAACTTAAAAACGTTAAAGGCTTAAATTAGTGTTGCCCTTAATGGTAATTTTAAATCAGCATACATTAGGGGAGCTTTTTAAACATTTTTGTCTGCACTTCTGAAACGTGGAAAAAAAGAAAAGCAAAAAACATCTCGGGGGGGCGCACCGGTGGCTCACCGAGTAGAGCGCGTACCATATGGCTCAGTCCGGGTTCGAATCCGGCCCGCAGTCATTTGCTGCATGTCCTCCCCTCTCTCTCTCCCATACCTTCCTGTCTCTCTCTCACACTGTCTCTATCAATAAAGCACGAAATGCCTAAAATAAATTAAAAAAAAACAACATCTCAGGTTGGTGATGGGGTGTTTTCGGCAATACAGATTGGCGAAAACAGACGGATATAGAGGGTGATTCCTGGGTTGTGCAGTGTTGTCTAGCAGTGTGAGGTGTGAGGTGCCTCTGAAGTTCCCCAATAACTTGCACTTGTACAGTTTGACGAGATGGGCAATATTGCACTGCAGAGATGGGGATTGGCAGATGGAAAGAATATCATGTGTGTGTATGCCTGTCTGTGTTTTGGGGTGTGTGTGTGTGTGCATCAGTGAATGTATGTGTAAACATTAGTTTCTGAAATGTGCTTGTGTATATGCATGGGTGCACACTGTGTCTGTGAGTGTGTGTGTGTGTGTAAGTAGTAAAAAGTAGTAGGCTAATGATTCAGTTTGTTGTGATGATAAAACAGTCAGTTTGATCACATTCTTTCTTTCTCACTCTACACATTACCCGATCAATCTCTCTCATCCTCACTTTCTATCCATCATTCTTTCTACCCATTCTTCAATAGAGGCTTTGCAGTTGTGTCACAGATCTCCTAGCAACCACGTCTGGCGATGTCATGGAGGTCCATTGGAGAATTGACTGAGTGCAAATAATGGATAAATACATATAACAACCAGGCTACAAAAAGAGAGATACCTGAAAAAGATTGTTGCGGTGTGGGCGTAGGTCAGTTCAGTTTGTATAAAAGAGAATACGACCTGCCAGTTGGGAAAAAACATTTGCCTAGTGGTAATAACAAGTAGGATAAATGGGACTTTTGTGCGTGCTCCGATTTCTCCTACTTGGTGTCACGAATAGCGGAAGTGTTTCAACAAAACCGGTAAACATAGCAGGGAATCCACCAATGTCAGCAGTCCAAGATAATAAAAATCTAAATTATCGGTAATTTTTTCGGGTAATACAATCAAGTGTACTTACAAAAAGTGAGTAGGCTAATGTCTGCTGCACTTTGTTTATGGTTGTAAAATCCTTGATTTGATGCATTTGCTGTTGATACAGGATGTTGGGGCGGGACATATTGCAGGGATCATGAGGGATCATTCAAAAGTCTAAAACAATGGAATATGAGTCAGGGAGAGAAAGGTAATTTTATTTGGTAAATGGTAAATGGACTGCATTTATATAGCGCTTTTATCCAAAGCGCTTTACTACATGCCTACATTCACCCATTCACACACCGATGGCGGCAAGCTACCACGAAGGGTGCTGGTGCAACCATCGGGAGCAATTTGGGGTTCAGTATCTTGCCCAAGGACATTTCGACATGTGGACCGGAGGAGCCGGGGATCGAACCACCAACCTTCTGATTAGTGGACGACCCGCTCTACCTCCTGAGCCACAGCCGCCCCATTATTTATTTGATGGGAGGCCTGCGGAGGGGAGAGACTGTTCAAAAATCTGATGGTTTTATTGTTTAGAAATATATATTTACGCCTACTAGTGCAGCATGAGGTCACCATGAAAAATAGTGTGTATTCCAGGAAGTAAAAGTAGTGGGAGTTCATTTCATGGGGACTAAGATTAATAAATAATCATTTTGGATATGGATGTTCAACAAGTTGTATCAAGAAGATGTCATCCTATTCTTACACTTCTTCCCATATGAGCTGAACGTGGCATTAGAAACGCAATCAACAGTTCTCAGCTACTGTGGCTACCAGAGGGTGTGTTGCATTACCTGAAAGCCCTCTATACACCTCTATAGAAGGATGGTTTTTCTTCTCTTAACTTTTATCTATTCTGAGGAGATTTGATGTGCATGCATTCTCTTTTTTCAGTAAAAAATGTATGAATACACCTAGTAGCTGCCCAGTCTTGGGTTGGTGGCCACTGTGCCACGCCAGTACCTTGCTCAAAGAGACCAAAAGAGAAATTGCTGCGGGAGAGTAGAGTGTTATTCATTCACTTCCCCCACCAAGATTTTCCCCCGATTTGAACTGTCAACTTTCTGGTCACAAGCCAGCTTCTCCTTTTGGCTACTGTACCTCTACTGTACCTCTCTTGACTTCTTGATTGTTATGCGATGTGTTGCTAAACGCCTGAGGCTGATATGAAGAAGGAAGAACATTATTAAACCCTCCAGGCTATTTGACTCCTCACATTTACATGAATATCTCACCAAAATAATTGCACACACGCACACATGCACACAAACACACGTCTAGATGACTAACCAGGTTCATAACACAAACACACATCAGCACAAGCCTCCGGTGCATATTAATGAGTGTAACAATTATCCATTCATGTGGTAGCTATGCGGCTAGTGTAAGGACACAGGTCAGACTATGTATTAATTGATTCTATAATTATACAGACTGGCTGGCTGGCTGGCTGGCTAGCAGGTAGGGCGACTGGTTACTTGGTGTGTGTCTCTATGTCTGTCCATGTCTCTGTGTGTATGAATGTCTGCCATTTAGGGTTGGCCGATGAACCAATCATCATCACATATATTGACGATCCCAGATGCTTTCGTCCATGCTGGGGGGAAACAGACGGTCTAGGTGTAGGCATGACAGCTTCAACTGAAACATAGCTTTTAAATGCACAAGGGTCATATTTACATTTTAAAGTCCTCGCAGTCAAATGGGACAAAAACAGCACACCCTATGAAAGGCTCTGGGGAATCTTGGCTGTGTTTATGCTTCCTTCTGATTCTAAACAAATTTTAAATCAACTTGAGCATTCTCCACTGCACTAGGCTACATTTTAAATTATCAAAGGTAATTTGAAGCTGCAATGTACGACTATTTTGACATGAAAATTTCAATAAATAAATAGATATATTATGTGGCTGTCGGACCTTGTGGTTACATGTCTAAATCCCCCTGTTTGCCTGAAATTGGCTTTTCATTGCTGTTTGGGAGCTTCAAGGAGAGGCTGGTGGCCACAGTGAATGGAAGTCTTAGCAACAATGGCAGAAAGCGGTAAAAAACAAAAGAACAGCAAAGCTAAACGTGTGCCAGACAAGACCCACTCAAAAACACAAGTGAACATTGGCCAGTTTTTTTTACTGCAGATTGCCTGTGTTCACCGTCTGCTTCTTCGACGCCTGTAGTAGCTTTACTGACACCAGTTAGCTCAGCCTCAGGCGAGATGCCATTTCAAGGTTGGCAGCTCATCAAGATGAGTGACAAGGAGGGCGGGACTAACAGTACACTTTGCTTACATATTATAGGTTTAAATTGGCAAAAAAAAAAGGTCAAGGGAATTACCATCAGTGATTGATTCAGTCCATCACCAATCCCAGATGTATTCATCCAGCCCTAGTGCCCATTTCATTGTCCGTCTGTATTTATGTCTATGTGCGTGTGTGGATGTCTATCTGCATGTCTGTCTGTCTTGCTGGCTAAATACTTCTGCCTGTCTATCAATCTGCCAGACGGTCAGACTGCCTGTGTGTCTGTGTATCTGCTTGTCCATCTATGTCCATCTGTGTGTCTCAGTGTTTCTCCGTCTATTTGACTCTTTACCTGCTTGTCTGCTGGTTTGCTTCAATCTACTTCAATCTGTCAGCCTGTCAGCTCATCTGCTGGTGTAAAGGATTCTCTGTCTGTATGTTGATCTGTGTGTGTGTGTGTGTGTCTGCCTCTCTGCCTGTCTATCAACCTATGAGTCAGTCAGTGTGTTTCTGAGGTGGCGTATTCCAGCAGCATCTCCCCTTGTTTTCCATTTTGCTCTTTCATTCTGCTTTCTCAAACTCTCACTCTGGCATCTCTCGCGTACCTCTCTCCCCCCTCTCATTTTTCCTTTCTCCCGCGCTCTTTTTCTCTCCCTATCTTAAACTCGCACTCTACCATCTCAATTACTCTCTCCCACTATTTGAAACTTTTAACACTATCCTCTCCCTCTCTCTTTCTCGTTCTCTCTTCTAATTCTCCCATTTTACCCTCTCTCTCTCTCTCTTCCTCACTTAATTTCTCTCAACGTCTCTCTCTCTCTCTCTCCCAGCTGCTAGCTATCTTATAAATAACAACAGCATGGTTGTTTGCCATTTGTTGTCACAGTCGTAACATTGCCAGCAGCGCTCCGTGTGCACTTGCCTGTTTGTGTGTATCAACAAAACAAGGTAACCTTCAACTGAAGCGGTTAGACATATATTTATAGAGCCACAGATCGGACGCGCTTGTTTTGGCGTACGTCAGGGGAGGACGCATTTATCTCATAGTTAAAATGTTTTAGAGCTTCAGGGACTTTTTGCGTTTTGGCAGAGGAGACGTTTAATTTGATAGAAGATAGTTTATGGGGGATGAAACAGAGTGTAGACTTCATAAACAGACAGTGAAGAAGAGAGGGAGTAAAAAAAATGAGCAAGGGAGCAGAGGTGGAAAGAGGACTGAAATGTTTTAATCAAGTCAGACAGACTATTCGTCTAGAAAACTAAGTGAAGAAGTACCTTATTTAAGTACAGAGCTGCCTTTGCACAGAAATAAGAAAGGTGCTATGCATGTTCCAAAGTCTAACCCCCAAAATCTCTTCAAATTCTCTACAAATGCCTGATCTCATTGTGCTCACAACTCCTTATATCTAAAAATAATCTTACTTAAGGAAAATAAAGAGTAAATACTTCAATCAAGTAGAAGGAAAAGTGTAGTTTTTTAAAGTTACACTATGCTATTCACCTACAGTAACTAGAGTCGGTTTACCTAGTTTCTTCCAATCCCTGAGAAAGTCTGAGGAAAGGGAAGGTATTTTAGAGAAGGAATGAGGAGAAAGATGTAAAATAGAGAAGGTGGCAGTGACATAATAGGGACTATTTTTGCGAACAAGGGTACAAGAACCAAGATGTGACAGAAAGTATTAGGTAGATTTATAGGGTGTTGATGAGCGAGAAACTTCACTGACAGACAGCTGGGTGAAGGGGAGAAGGAGAAGGAAGGAGACAACCAGAAAAAAGCACTTCACATGATTCACATGACTTCCTTTCACTTGGCTTCAGATGGGCTGAAAATCACACATTGTGGAACTAATTTCCAAAAGGCCTATAGTGTGTCACATAAATCCTTACCTGAACTTAGAGGATCAACTTTGTACATACGTACCATTTTGTCAACTAAAGACTTAGGCTACTGCCTATCTTTGAAAAAGTCTAGTAATTTGTTTCTCTTTGCCTCACTACTAATCTGTTTTTGGATCTTTAATTTTTGGGCCAAATCCTTCAGTTTTGCTATTGACAAAGAGGTGGTGGTGGATATGATTTGAGAGCACAGTAGTTGCCATATTATGTACAGTTGTGCAGTAATGCTGGGGATTTGTTGCTCATTAGCGACTGGCTCTATTCCGTCATATTATAAAATGGCACTTATCTAGCCCCTTCTTAAAAAGCCTGATCTGGACCCCTCCATTCTCAGTAATTACAGACCTATATCTAACCTCCCATTTTGTCTCAAGTATTACATTACTGTATAAACAATGAATCGATTATTTAAGCAGCAACATTTATTTGAAAAATTCCAGTCTGGTTTCCTTTCAAAACATAGTATAGAGACTGCATGCTGGTGAATGTTTGATCCTAGTTCCACTTTATCTTAGTGCTGCTTTTGACACTGTCACGTCTTTGTAGGAATCACAGGCATTGCTCTTAATTGGTTTATGTGCTATCTCTCTGACAGGCAATTCTCTGTTGCCATGGATCCTCTGCAAAATTGAGCTGTGGAGTACCTCAAGGTTCCATCCTAGGTCCTATTTTGTTATCTATCTACATGCTCCCACTGGGTCACAATTCAGAGACATAACATTTCTTCATTGCTGTGCTGATGATACTTGAACCTCTACTACTGCTGTACTTGCTGGTAAAACCTAATGATACCAGTAGCCTTGACACCCATAAAGATTGTCTAGCAGATAATTAATAGCAGTCATTAATTGTTGGATGTCTCAAAATGTTCTTCAACCATGCAATGACAAATCTGAAGTTATTTTCAGCCTTTCAAATGTATCATGTAAAATGCAAGAATATCTTAACTAGCACCTAACATCAAACCAGCTGATAGAAATATTTCTTTATTTTGCAATTTTTTATTTAGCAAATTCAAACAGTTGTTCAGTCTTGCTTCTACCAATTAAAAAATATCTTTAAAATTGGATAATTTCTCCAATACTGACTTGGAGAAAGTCATCCATGCCTTCATTAAATCTCAACTTCAAAAAAATATTGATTAGTTTCAAAGCAGTAAATGGCCTGCAGCTTACTGTATCTTTCACAGCTGTATTCTCCCTATGTGCAGAAAGATAGTCTTAGACCACGGAAAAACTCTGACTGTTCCAAAGCCCAGATTAAAGACTAAAGTCAGGGCGCCTAAACTTTGGAACAATTTACTTGAAGTTATATGTTCATCTAACACTATATCTTCTTTTAAGAGCCAACTGAAAACTCACTTTTGTAGTCTGATATTCAACTAATATCTTTTTCTATCACAATCATTTTATTGTTTTGTTTTCCATGCAATTTAGGCGGACGACATTTGCCCATGTTTGTTTTGCTGCACTTTGTAACTTTCCCAATGTATGTCATACAGTATGTGTTTTCTTATTCTATTCTTTTAATTGTGAAGCACTTTGTCCCTGCATAAGGAAAGTGCTATAGAAATAAAGTTTCTTATTAAAGTAAATAAATGAAGTAAGTAAATTTTACCAGGGGGCGACCAGAAAGTCAGTGGGTATGGATTGGCTATTGTCTACAGGCTGTTGCGGGATCAAACCTATCACCTCCCGCCTTAAGCCTCTAATTCTTGAACAGAGCATAAATATCAGTGAAGAGAGGCTGATGGATGCGGCCTGATTCATAAATCTCTTGCCATGGTGTAATGTGTTATCTCCATCTCTGTAATGATGCAAGACAAAGCAACGTATTGCCATCTTTGATCTTATAATTTCTTGATTAAAAACAAAGCTTTGATGTTTAGAAGTGTTTTGGTTCTTAACTCTCGCACCACATTCTAATTAGATTCATTAACAAAGTAACAGGCCGTGAGGCATTCTGACAGCATGGGGGAAACACATACACCCACCCACACAGAAATATGCACATGGGCGCACACACACACACACACACAAAAAACCACACATGCATGCATACACAGACCTGCAAGGAAAGTGGTGGGAGAGGTGTGTAGATTTCAATAAGCTGCGATATGGCAATATTTTGTTTCTGTTCATTTAACCTCATGCCGATAACTGCCATTGGGTGCTGATAACTGTGTGTGTGTGTGTGTGTGTGCATGTGATACTGACTGCATACTAATTCTGCAGGTGCAAGGAAGGGTCCTAGAGAGAGAGAGAGAGAGAGAGAGAGAGAGAGAGAGAGAGAGAGAGAGAGAGAGAGAGAGAGAGAATGACAAGCCCTGCTCAGGCTACACAGGGTTGCTACAGTGATTTAACAAACTTCCTCCTCGCCTCGTTAACTGTTTTTACTAGATGAGAAAACCACAGTGGAAAAATGCACAAACAGCAGGTTAGAGTGCCAACACCGCGCTTCACTGCTCATCAGTCTCAGTGTGTGTGCGAGTATGTGTGTGTGTGTCTGTGTTGTGTTTGTGTGTGTCTGTGCAGTAAGTGTGGGTTTACATGTGTGAGTGTGTCTGCAACTGCATACCTTTTTGTGTGTGTGTATGTGTGTGTGTGTGTGTGTGTGTGTATGTCTTGCATAGCTTCCTTACATATTAAACTTTAACAAGTCCCACACACGCAAATCTTTTTTTATCCTGACCATGATGAGGAAAAGGTGAAATAACTCAAACATTCATAACTCTAAAATGAAACACAATGTTTCATGCATAAACCTCCCTGTTCAGCATACAAAATGGCTTCCGATGCTAATATTTGAGGAAATATTAAAATAACAAAATGGAAAAATAAAGCATTAGCAATGATAATTGCAACCTAATCATACCACAATCAAAAGTTTCATTTAAACTGCATAAATACATTACAGAATTTACAAAGTAATACAAATGAAGTGTGATGATAAGGGCACACTATTGAAGTGCCAGACTGTGAATAAAGTTAAGAATATGAGTAACACTGATTGCTTAATGGAATGTAGCTTCGTATACAGGTTTATCTTCCACTATATTACCCTATAATTTGACATTTCATGAGTTTGGAATTATGAGGTTCTTTCTGGGTAGTGTGCATTTGTATTTATACCTGTTCTTCAATATTCAACTTTCCATTGTTATAATCTACTTAGTAATAGTATTACGGCAGTCAGGCATCCACAATCCACAATAGATAATAATAATTATAATTTTGGTACCCGAAATGAGGATGTAATCAATCATTTGGGGCCCAAACAGAGATAGAAACTAACACTTCTGTTAAGTCAATCTGGGTAGGAGGAAACCTGATTTAATTGCAAAATTTGATTATTTCGCACATTAAGACGAAACTGCATGAAATTAAATCTTTTTTTTTTTTCAAAAAAACTCTAACCCTTAAATTACATCATGAGCTCCAGTAATCAAGATAATGTAAGATTTCCAAACAATAAATTTCACTTCTTAAACAGATTTCCCTTTAAAAACTAATTTCATCATAACACTCAACTTTTTCAAATATTTCAATACTGAAACAATTTACAACATCTATATCAATTCAGTGATATACTGACCAGCATGTGTCGGTTTGGCTGCTGTTACTTGACAACAAAGAAAGATAATCTCATTTTCTGCACGTAGTTTTGTAGTACTCCTTGTCCACTGTTTGCATCTTACACAATTCCATGAGGATGATTTGACACCCTCTGCCTGGCCTTTTTTCTCCCTCTACCACAGGGGCAGACTGGCCATCTGGAGTAGTGAGAGTTTTCCCTGTGGGCTGGCGGCGAGTCCATACGGAAAGATAAAAAAAAAGTCCCATGCTGTTTGGTAGTGCTGCTACAGACTGGCTGGCCGGCTCCAGAGGTGTGTGTGTGTGGGGGTCATAAGTTCATCACATCTCATGAGTGCATCTTTCTCCCCCCACCAGCTGTATTTTGGCTCATTCTACCTTTCATACACAGAGCTGACAAAGTCAGACTGATTGTGTTGTGCATAAATTGTGACTGAGTCTATCTAACAAATGAACATGGAAAGGCAGCAGACAAAAAATGCAAAAGTGGGGCAGATGTGATGGCGCAAATTGATTCATTTATTTGGTCACATTACGACTGACAGTGCAACATGTATCAGTCAACATGCAGCAGTATGATGTTGCCACATAGCTGGTATTCTCTTTGGACTGTCTATGTCTGCTGTTCTCTGTTCACCTGTCTCACTCCTCTCTGCTGTTCTGTGTTTCATTCGGTCAATCTTCCACGCTACACAATGTTTCTGATGCAATATTGATTCGACATCCAAATGGCCAACTCAGTGTGTTTTGGTTCATTAACTTTGATAGTAACCAGTGGACACAAGTTAGTTCATATTACAGCCACATAATGTAGATTCATTAGTAGGTTAAGACAAATGACTTGTTAGGAAACAATAATGATTTTTCTAGGCCATCTGATGTTAGGCTGGAGTGGTATCGTCATTATCGTCATTAACTGTAGAAATGTTCCTATTTTCTGGCTTGCACACCATTATATTACTACTCCTTCAGGCTACATTAGCCTCTGACAGGATGTGACTGAAAGGTAGATTTTGAAGGAATTTGTGATTGGATGGGAAACAGAACCTGATAGTACAAAGCTGAAATGCAGTTTCTGAGATAAAACTTGCTATCTTTTAAAATATTTAACCCCAACAGGCTCTTTTAAAAAAATAACTCCACACAAGTATAAATTAACATTCAAAGATTAAGAATGTGTGGATAACTGAATTCAATTCAATTCAATTCAATGCAGCGATGAACAGAGTAAATCTATTTTATGCCAAATAGCTACTTTTAACAAAAACCTTGTTTTGTCGCAGCTCTCTTTTTCATTATAGGAATCAATATTAGTAAGTCAGCCTTGCCTATGGCTAGAAGCTTGTCTGTCAAGACCACACAAAATCATTAAGACACATTAGTAAGCTCTTAAAACCACACTGGTACAATGGTTAGCTTTTATTCAATAAAGCTGGAATAATTAATTCAAAGCTAGTAGACTGTACTCTCTGTGAATACAATGTGGAGTGAGTAGAACAAAAAAACACTAGCATACATACAAACGGAAACACACAGGCACAAAAACGTACAATAACAAACACACACAGGCACACAGACAAAAAGATGTGTGCACGCATGCATGGATGTGTATGTGCACTCACAAATACAAATACACACACACACTCGTAAAAAATGTGCACCCTTACATAGAGAGACAGACAGTCTTTAACACACACATATACACACACTCACTCTTTTAGCTGGAAGCTATAATACATATTCATAAATGCAGTATTGTATGGCTGGCTGACATCTCTCTCGCGCCTCTAACCCTTTTCCTAAAAATAGAGAGGAGCTTTACTCCACTCTCTGTTTAAGACAAACCAAATTTTGTGTCTGTTATCGTTGGGGAAAATATGTCTGTATTGACACTTCAGTCGAATAAAAAACAGAATGAAACCAATGGGTACAACTAGCCAAAATCAAGCTCATTAGCTTACAGCTAATGGTCCCCATTGGTTTCAATAAAGTAAGGTAACAATGCTAAAAAGCCATTTTAAAGTAACTGAAATGCCAATACAGACACATTTTCACACAATTCACAATGTCAAGGTATGTTTTTTGTTGAACTGAGACTGTTGAGTTGTCACAGAGACAGCTGAGCGAATCTTATGTTGCATGGCAGATGGCTTGAAAGCTCCATGTCAGCTATGTGAAAATACAGTTGTATCACAGAAAATGCCTAAAAACACATTCTGTGTGTGTTAAACATTAGAATATTTTCTACTAAGAAGGAGGTAGAGAGAACAGAGAAAGATAGAAGAGAGAAACAAAACAGAAAAAGCGAAAAAGAGAGAAAGGCAAAGAGAGAATAAAAGAAAGGTAAAGAATGTAATAATAAACAGGTTGTCCCCCACAAACGATGCCATCCCTCTCACGGCCAATCAGTAACAAATATGTCACTTTGTTGTGACCACATATTTTAGCGCCCAACCTGCAGCCAATCTGTCATCTTGAAAATGCCAAAAATGCAATGGTGAGATGCATCATTCCCCACAAATTTCATCAAAATCCGATCAGCGGTGTCTGAGATACCGTGCCTGACAGACGAACAAACAAACAGAGGGAGACCAATTCATTAGTCTTCCCTCTGATTTCATCATGGAGGACAAAAAAGAGATTGAGGGGTAAATCAAGAAAAAAGGGATGGCAGAGAGATTGAGAACCAAACACATTTACAGAGAGGAAATTAGAAGCTATAGTAGAAAACGACAGCAATAGATCAAGATAGAGAAAGAAAGGGACGGGACAAGGAAGAGCGAAAACAAAAGAGGAAATAAGAGAAACTATCGCCTACATGATGAAAGATGAGGAAAGATAGAAAGACAGAATGACAGATAGATCAAGAGAGAAACAAAGATAATAGCTGTACTGTAGATTATAGGCCGATTTCACGTCTGACCTCACGCACACCTCTGTCTACCCAGCCAATCACAGGAGAGAAAACCTGAGGTGACCCTATGACCTCATAAAACTAGGACGAAGTGGAGGGGTTATAACAATGACCTCTGTGTGTGTGTGTGTGTACAAAAGGTATGTCTATAATGCATTATCATTGGTAGAGTATATAATATGTGGCCACTGGGTTTATTGGTGTTTAAAAACAGTGAAAGTGAGAGTGTGTGTATGTGTGTGTGTGTGTGTGTGTGTGTGTGTGTATGTGTGTGTGGTGTCTGAAGAAGCATGTGATATCGACCCACCAAGTTTATTGGTATTTTACAGCTTCTAGAGAGATATAGCTAGGCATCTAGACAGACACAGATAGAAGGAAAACACTTTTTTTTTTGATCAGATAAGCTTTTTGGTAAGTTTTATCTGTCTATTCAGTATTTATTTAGTTCACTATGGTACACGGTAATGTGCATTAATATATGAGCTAGCTTTACATCATCGAAAAAGCACCATAGTACACCAAATACCGGACACAGAGCAGAAAACACTAGGAATCGTCTTGTCAAATGAAGGAAATAATTAATTACTTTGTATTCTTTTGAGGAATCTCTTCACACCAAAGCACATTATTAGAATAATCAAAACTGAATTAGGCAAGTAAACATCAATCATGTTGTCAAGACTTGGCACCATCTGTGTGTGTGTGTAGGATCGACTTGTTATTGAATTAATATTTGACAAGAAAGGGGAGGCAAAGTTATGTAATGCCTTGGAGTAGAGCTGTGATTTTGCAAGTGTGAGGCTATGTCCCTATGTTGTTAATTGGTTTATTCGGAAATGTTTTAGAATCATATTAAATGCTCTTTAATTTTTTTTAATCCGTCAGAAAGTAGAGCGGGAGACAATTAATAAAAAAATAGCACAAGGCACTAGTGATAATGAATTCTGTTCTTGTTTTGCATGATAGCCCTACTTCTTCATATTTTTCAATGGCAACATCTTCATTAAATCCATTTAAACTTTCTGTCTTTATTAATGTCATTCATTCATTTACTAGATGAAAAAATTCAATATTTATCTTAATAGGAAGCACAAGCTACCGGGTGCCATCCAATATCAAATGTATCTTTTTGCTGCAATGTGTGATATTAAGATGAATGTCTCTCCCTCTCTGTGGGATTGCTACTCTTGCAACAGCTGAATGGCTGCATTCCCACATTGAGACAGTTAGTCCACAGCATGTGCGTATTTCTGTGTGTGTGTGTGTGTGTGTGTGTGTGTGTGTGTGTGTGTGTGTGTGTGTGTGGGTGGGTGTGTGTGTGTGTGTGTGTGTGGGTGTGTGTATGTGTGTGTGGTGTCTGATGAGGCGGGTGATATCAACCCCCCAGGTTTATTGGTGTTTTATTGGTATTTTACAGCTTCTAGAGACAGATGTATAGATAGGCAGCTAGACAGATACATTATAAGGGAAAACACAGATTCTTTTGTCAAATAGGCGTTTTGATCAGCTTACCATTTGGTAGATTCCATCTCTACGTGTCCAGTATTTAGTTAGTTCACTGTGGTACACAGCAGCGCTTTAGTACTCTGCATATGTACAATGGAGAGTATGAATATCATCACCAAAGCACCACAGAATACCGAATACTGGACACAGAGTTGAAACTGTTTGCCACGCTAAGGTAAGTTCAAAGAGCTTACTTGTATTCCTTTAAGGAAAGAGCTCTCGCTTTCACACTCATACCATAAGCTACACTCTGACAACTCACAAGGAAATTTTGAGACTGTATAAGCAACAGCTCACAAGCACATAGATCGAGAATGATGCAAATAGCATTTTGGGTCAAAACACCTCTGGATGGCTCAATCTAGTACCAAAGAACAGTTTAAATTACAATCAAAATTGAATCAGGCAACTAAACATCAATCATGCAACCTATGAACGTCTCTCCCTCTCCCCTCTTGTTAGGCTACTTTGGCAACAGTTGAATGGCCACATTCCTGCATTGAGAAATGCACAGTGTGTGTGTGTGTGTGTGTGTGTGTGTGTGATTGAGACAGAAGGCGGCGTTTTTGCGTACCTGTATTCTTCTTGGGTAAACACAGGAATGACAGAGAGCTGTAGAACCGTGATCTCCACTAGAGTCGTGTTCTCCTTCACCGGATCACCATTGTCATAGGCAACCACCACCAGCTGTCAATCATACACACAGAAATAGAGACAGAGTCAAAGGACATATGTTAGATATCCACATGCAAACTTGCTGGACAACTTACTATCTAGCGCTGCTACCTAACATCCTAAACGTATCAGTTCATACCATTTTACAGTCTGCTGACAGTGGAGACAGCCATTATGTATAAATCGACCTAGCTGACCTAGCTGACAGGCCAATAATAAAACAAAATAGATGTTGATGTTTAGCTCTGACAACCTAAAAATATGTGGATTTGTTTGGATGGGAACCTGAGTGGGGATGAGTGTGTGTGTCCCACTGGTGTGCTTATCTTCCCTGCTTAGCCCTTCATCTCCATGTAATTGGTTGGCAACCACTGTTAGCTGCACCCAAAGGCATCCTAATGAGAACTGAACTTATCAACACATTGCAATATTATATTTCTTATCCTTTGTTTACCTAGGAAATGCTTACCTAGCACCTCCATTTCAGCACTGCCCTGTTACACAGATTGAAACCTAGGAGCTCCCTAGTACAACCACAGTCTTCTACTGTTGGCCACTTAACAGCTTCACTGACTGGAGGTTAGGTGCTTTTCTCAAGGGCACCGTGACACTAGTTGCTAGAGGGAGGGGGCGGCATTCTTGTTCACTTCCTCCACCCAGATTTTCGCAACTGCACTAAGGATTCAAACTTGTGATTTCCAGTCACTTCTCTTGCCTTCAGGCTACCAAGGCTCTCTAAATCATGTACATGTGTGCTGACCTGCTCCCAGAATGGGTATTGAAAACTATTATAATGCAATGCAACAAAACAGGTAGTCATTTGCAATATGTCGTTGAGGCTGTACTTGTCCTTGCAAAAATGAAATCTTACATGGAAATTATCTCACTCCCAATCCCAAAGCTGTAAAGAGTCTTGGACAGTTTCGTTTTGTTTGAGTTACTGGGAGCAAATGAGGTAGAATTAGTCCCCAGAGTGATGTCATCGGAGGATGTTGAATCCTTGTTGTGTTAATTAAACCTCAATGAAAAGATGAAATTAGCATGGCACAAAGCCCCACTGAGGGGTACGGTTGGGAAAATACAGTTTTCAAACTAATAAGTTGCTGTAGTATGCTTACACACCTTTATGTACACAAATGCTACATGCAGCCAATTAAAGTCAAGATGGAATTAAAAATTAATGACTGGATTCATGTGATGTCTTCCCAAACCTCCACCCAGTAGGGACCAGATCCAAAATGAACATAAAAGAGAAACATCAAATATATCTTCTGCAGTGATGTCGTCTCCATTGGACTTCAGCCCTGGCACCATCGATTATACAGTTTGAAGAGATCAATTTAATTGATTGGAAGTAGCATATAGTGCTGCTTTTTAAGTGTGATCCCAAAGTTAAAGTGGGTTTAAGTGCTTGTGTGTGTGTGTGTGTGTGTGTGTGTGTGTGTGTGTGTGTGTGTGTGTGTGTGTGTGTGTGTGCGTATGTGTATATATATACACATATACTCACACTGAACTTGAGGTTGGGCTCTTCATTGAGGTTGACCCTGGCAACCACATTTCCGCTCTCTTCTTCTACATCAAATATACTGGCGGAGTATGGATAGGCCTCCTGGTCTACTCTATAGCGCACTAGACCTGCTGGGGTTCCCTACGGAGAGAACAAGTGCATATTTTAACATTAGGGTGACAAATCTGCAGTGTTAAATTTACAGGCGGGAGTATGGATAAGCCTACTGTTCCACTTTACGGTGCACTAGACCTGAGGAGCTCTACAAAGATAACAAGTGCATACTTTAAGATCGGGATGACATTTCTCTTCTGTGTACTAAAAAGGAACTGAACATTGTTCTTGTGGTGTGTATGCAGTTTACTTTATTTTAGTTATTTATTTAAGTTTTCAGAGTGCTGTCACTCCCACAGTTTTCATGGATTTTTTTGTGAGGTAGCCTCAAATTTAAGTAGACAGTAGTTTTGTGATTGTGCAGTTTCACATCCAAAATGTCAAACAATCCTTCCGTGTCCAACTACTTATGGCGCAGTTAAATATAGTATTTTACACACACACACACACACACACACACACACACACACACACACACACATACACACACACACAGGGGATAAACAAGGCCCTGGTTTCTTCTACTCTTGAGTTTAGGCACTCTAAATTACCATGAAATAACTACCATGATCGTCAGCTGGTATGGCTAAGTTAATTTGTTTCAAAATGTCAAAAAATACATGAAATTGTTTTTTCACAGCATCTGGCAAAGTGGGTAATACTGCTTCCTGAAATGCCTCTCACTATGCTTTAATGAGCCTGGGCAAGAGACTAAATTCACTTGTTTGCTTGCCAGGCTGAATAGGTTTAGCTTTAAGTAATTAGAAAGGTGTCTAAGGTCATTTCCATAAAGACTCTCATTTTTCAGTGAATGATTCACTGATACGGCTGCAGTGTCAGTATCTAATAGGAAATGAATACAAACTTTTTTCAAAACAAAATGCATACAGGAGAGGCTGAGTGTAAAATCACAAGGCAAACAATCATTTATTTTCTATTTTGGAAAAAAATGAGAGTTATATTTCATAAAACCACTGCAGTTCTGTACGGTACTTCACAGCTGTCCGTTCCAATAGAGGATTTCTTCAAATAACGACGACTCTTACTGAGTCAGCAAAAACCCTACTGTGGCAAACTCTTAAAAGGATTTGTACTTTAGAGGTACATTTTGGTTCTGAAGAATACAAATGACATATACACTCAAATATACAGTATAGCCATGGTCTTTACGAAGTACCCTGTTTATGCCCTGGGAGCATCTTTATAGCATACATCCTAGAAAAAAGAAAGTATAATGTCACACATTTTTATCTTAGAGAGTATAGCTTGATGGTAAAACCTCAAGGCTGATTCAATTCAGCTGATGTAGGAAGAAAGCTGGCGCATTAGTAAAAAGAACATAGGGCTTTTAGAGAGGCTGAGAGGTGTAACATCATCATAGGTTTTACACAGAGATGGGAGAGTGAAGACTCTCTAAGAGCACACAACAACTGCACTGGACTTTTCAAGGACTTCCAAGGTCTTGTTGTGGTGAAATTCAAGGACTCGAAATTGACATGTTTTGGGGTAAAACATGATATTGGTCAAAATTAGACATCATAGAGGCCTATTTTTTTATTCATGGTCTTGTCAGGTAAAGAAATCCTGGTGAAATTCTTAATTTTAACACAAATCTCCATCAGCAGGTTTTCCTGAGTGTTGATCCTTGGAGCTGGGGCACATTGATATTTACCACTTAATACTTTTAAGGCATTATTTTATTTTTCTCAAATCCATAAACTCTCCACGATTTTCAAGGCCTGTGGGAGCCCTGCATTCATTTGTGTCGCTGATCGTTTTTTTCTTAAACATTTAGTTCAGAGATTAACTATACAGTAAAATCGCAAAGTGAAGAATAGTTTATATTTTCTGTTTCAGATAAAAATGAGTCATTTCTTTTTGTGGCACCACTGCAGTTCAGGTCCGTGTCCAAACAAAAGCCTTTGTGACTCAGCAAATCCAACAAGCCCTTTTCACGCTGCACTTAGACCCTGGTTACGGGCATTTTAGAGCCGTTTGCAACCTGGGGTTAACTGCCCCAGGCTAAGTAATGGTTCTCTAAAGTGAGCTAACCCTCACTTTGTAGCAAGCCGTTTCAGCTACATTACAAAGATGTTCGGGGTTGAAAGCACTATAGAGGCAGCTGTTAGTACTACGCAGGGATCTGAAAAGCCAAAACAGATCCACTGGAAGGAGAGAGCAAACGCATACAAAACACACACATACGCCTGAGACAACTGTCATTATCTTGCATCAGTAGAACAGAACAGAATAGAATGACTACAAGAGGTTGGGAACGCTCACCACAGGGTCAGAGTCGTTGGCCGTCACCGTGGTAACTCGGGTTCCCTTGACAGCGTTAGGGGCGACCACGCCTCGGTACACCGACTGGCTGAATACCGGAGAGAAGTCATTCATGTCCTGGGGATACACACACACACACACACACACACACACATATACACATACAGTCATAGTGTGCATTAGTATTGTTAAAGTGCAGGCACATTTTCCTTGAAGAGCCTGGCATTTTGACAATTTTACCAAGTATTTCTAACATTTTAAGCGTAACTGATTTGGAGTTGAATTCTAAATCTACTGTGAAGGCTGAGCTGTATGTGATGTTTCTATTTGCTTTTATTCTCATTCTTTAAGTCTCTTTTCTCTCTGTCAGTTAAAGCTCTCTGTCTCTGCATCACCTCTGCCTATCTTCCCCCCTCTTTCTCCTCCAACCTGTCCATTTTCTCTCACCCCCTCTCTTTGTGTAATCTTTCCTTCTCTCTCTCTTCTTCTCCCAATCTCCCTCCGTCTCTCTATCTATCTATCGCACCTATCTCTTTCACACTCTATCAGGTACCATTAGTATTAGAAACAGAGATAAAACAGACACAGATTCGATAGCTGATTAGGGCCAAAATTAGGGGCTGACGCAGTCCACTGCACCTTAACACACACACACACACACACACACACACACACACACGGCATATAGATAGATGTGCACAGAAGCACATGTCCGTACTTTGGAGGTTTTTGCTCATCTTTCTGTCACAGAAATACAAACAAACTCACAAACAAACACACACCTGCACACACCTGCACACACACACACACACACACACACACACACACACTCACCACAATCTTGACAGTAACAGAAGCTAGTCCAGGAGGCATGGTCCCCTCTGTGTCCAAGGCCTCTACAGTGAATGTGTATGTGGGTTCTGGGTCAGTCAGGTTCTCGTAGTCCAGAACCTTTAGCGCCGACAGCTCCCCTGTGACCGGGTCAACGCCAAACAGCCGACCGATCCTCTGGTCTGGCCCTTCGGCCCCTCTGATGCGGTAAGTTAGGTTGGAGCCGAGGTCGGCGTCTATCGCCTGGAGAGAGAGAGAGAGCGATGGAGAGATTGAGGAGAGAACCGGAGAAGGGGAAGAAAGTAATATCATTGCCTTGTGAATTTTATGGCAACTTGAATGTTTTTATGCCTGCCAGAAGGACAAACGTCTACATGTGTTGATGCCGAACAGACTGTAGTATTTTCATTGGGTCCGTGTTGAGCTACCATGTCTGAAATGCCTGTGGTAGTAACCTTTATAGGCCAGCTGGAGGTCCATAACTTTCTGCTCCTGCTGCGACTATTTTACCGTGTAGCTGCAGTAGAAGATTGCTTTTTTTTCTTCCCCATTTCTCATTTCTTCATAATTCAAAGCGTTTCGCTAGCTCAGAGAACATTAATTTCAAGTTCCCTGGTTTCCGGATAAGGTGAGTCATGGGATTTTACAGCATTGGATTGTTTGAATTAGGTTTTGCACATGGTTTTTGTTGGACTTCTTTGTTCTAAATTGGCTTAATGCTTTGTTAAGGATGTAACATTACCGCAGTAGGCCTTACTATGTGTATGATAGCAATAATGTTAGCTGCTGTAGTAGTATTGGTGATTTTATTTTATTTTTCATTGTTATATTTTCATTTGGCAAGACACTCACAGCTGGCAAGCATGTAACCAGCGCTAAGCTATGAAGATTTTGTTGAGATATCCACCTTTTGAAAAAAAACAAAAAAAACGCTCTTAAAAAAATGATTGATTGTTCAAAATCAAAACAAATCATGGTACTTTTTTATAGGATAGTAAATCAATTAAGTCGTGGGTTGGTAAAAATGGTAACAATTTTACACACTGGATCCTCCATATTTGAAAGGTTTTGAATCATAGACTTCAGGTAATGATTTTTTCCCAAAATGGATATGTAACATTTTGGAAATGAACTCTTCAAATGATGAAAATCTACTTCACCTTCTGCAACTACACCCAACCTTTTACCCATCCATCCATCCATCCATCCATCCATCCATCCATCCATCCATCCATCCGCTCACCTTCAGCTGTAGTATGACAGTATCTTTGGGGCTGTTTTCTGGTAGGCTGACAACGTAAGCTTGTTGGGTGAATACTGGGCTGTTGTCGTCTACATCCAGAACGGTGATGGAGAGTGTTAAGCGAGAGCGCCGAGGGTCCACTGCTCCGTCCCAAGCCTCCACGATCAGATCATAGTGACCTTTCACCTTTAGGATGACAGAGGTCAGCAGTCAAACATTAACACTACAGCTACAAAAAAATATCCTTCATCCATTGCTTATTCCTACCGCTATCTTTTTGTGCCTTCCCTTCTGACAGTTTTATCTAACATAAGCATATTAAATAATAGTTCAAGGTCTTGTGCATGTCAGATCATTGACATTTACTTAGATATGAAGAAGCTGAATGCAAAATAAATGACAGCCTTGTTCGTTAAGTAAGTAAATCATACCGAAAACTATAAAAAAAAAATGCTGTGCTATAATTTTTATGATGCCATCAGATAACATCAAAGACTAAGCCTTTGGTTGAATTCAAATTTTCACCTTGGAGGGAGAGAGGTTGGGTCATTACTACTTTTGCTGAATAACAATTAAGCCGATTTGTTATTGATCTTATCAGGAGTAACTTACAAGGCAACAGCGGAAAAGTACAATTAGTCAACATTAAACAATATTCAGAGTCTCCTCTATATTTATTCAGCAGTAGTGAGCAAGTAAGTTGCCACCACTGTGGGAATAAAGAAAGCATAAGTCAGCCCGACGTTTCCCAAATCATAAAGAGGCCAGTGTTTAGAATTAGTTCTATAATCCTAATAAAGACTTTAAAGTAATAATTCACAACATTTGTATATAAATGAATGTCTGTTTTGCTACTCTCTGTCATTGATACAGTAGTTATTCAACCCATACTCAGTTCATGAAAGCTTTTACATTTGCTATATTTGCAGTTCTAAACACTTGGTAGTGGGTAGGTTTCCCGGGTGTTTTGTGTTTCCAGCAACAGCGGTTTGTTTGGGATAAACAGAAGAAGAACTGGGAGGTTAGCAGGAGCAGCGATAGCCACCATGGCTGAACAGACAAAAAAAAACAAAAACAGAAAAAGAAACAAAAATCTTGCAGATTATCACTTCACATAAGAACATTTCTGACTGACTATAGCCAAATTTCTCCCCAGTGATGTGAACCAATCCATCAATCTTCTGACCTCTCTGTCCAGCGGCGCCGAGGTTCTGATGGCTCCGCTGGCGTTGATGGAGAACAGGTTCTGGTGGTTGACGAGGCGATAGTGGACCTGACCGCTCGACCCGAGATCTGGGTCTGTTGCCTAGAGAAAACACACACACACACACACACACACACACACAGGCAAACAAAAAGGATGAGTAAAAGTTCAAATTAGCCTTTTTCAAATGCAGGCAGTTTATCAGTCTGCCTACGAGGCAAAATCATTCATTTAATTAAAATTGAACTTCCTCTATCAAGCTCTGTGTGTGTGTGTGTGTGTGTGTGTGTGTGTGTGCGGTGTGTGTTAAAATCCTTAACTGCATTAAACCTCTTAACGTCCTCTTGAATGAAATGCTTGTGTGTGTTTGTGTGTGTGTGTGTGTGTGCGTGCATGCATGCGTGCGTGCATGTGTGTGTGTGTGTGTGAGTGTGTGTGTGTGAGAGTGAGTTTGCCTGCACATGCATGCATGTGGCAAAATCCTTAACCTCTTTAAACTTGTTAACATTTATAAAGCTTTTCCTCTGGAATGAAGCAAAATCTTTCCAAGTTAGTGTGTGTGTGTGTGTGTGTGTGTGTGTGTTTGTGTGTGTGTGTGTGTGCATGAGACAGAGAGATGACTCAGAGAATGATCAAGTCCATTTCCTGCCTTCCGGTTCACTCCGGCTGGTTTTATCAACTCTGCATGCATCCAAAATGTATCATTACAGGCTGTGCCATGCTCTGACCTTTGACCTTTTCACAGCAATGAGTTTATACAGTTACCCCCCCCCCATCCCACACACACACACACACACACACACACACACACACACACAGCACCACCACTAACTACAATGAACAAAGGTTTCTTTCTTTCGTTCTGTCTTGCTTCTGTCTTTCTCATTTAGTTCTGTCTGTCCGTAGGTTTCCACACTAAAATTCTAAAAGTTGACAAAGAGAGACCTTGGGGATTTCTCTCTCTCTTTCTCTCTGACATATCCCCTGGAGTTGGCTCTCTCTTCGTTCCTTTTTTCTTTCGCTGCCTGTCCAGAGGAAGGAAAGTTTCTTTCTGCCACAGTAGCAATTGCTTAACTTTTCCACAGTTAATGAGACAGTGGTTTCAATTTTCACACGGGAAACGTAGGCAAGAGTGTCTTCTTTCCTCTGTTGTACTTCTTTCATCTGCCTATCTTTCTGTATTTGTTTAGGACTACAGTCAAACTCTCCCTCGGTCTCCCTCTTTCTCCCCCATGCAATGTCTCCCCTCCTCTTTCTTTCTCTCACAACTAATACAATAAAGTGCTGAGAAGGTGACAAACCATTACCCAGTGTTCCTTTCACCCCGCCTGTCTGAGTGTCAGCCAATCAGCATTCACACCACATTAGAATAGATAAGGACAGAGCAGAGGAGAGCAGAGCAGAGAAAATATAAACAAGATCTCTGTGTGTGTGTGTGTGGGTGTCCTAGTGTGTTTATATTGCTTTTTTGAGTCTGAATGTCTCCACAAGAAAAACTCCAGGAAATAATAATTTGGGGGTTAGTGGTCAAGGTTAGAATTAATAGCTTCAAACTTGTTATTATTATTGACTATTATTGTGAAGATTACAGTTCAGAGAAAATGTCTGTGTCTCTCTCTCTCTCTCTCTCTCGCTCTCTCTGTGTGTGTGTGTGTGTGTGTGTGTGTGTGTGTGTGTGGTGCCATAGTGATCTTATCAGTCAGAACTAGAGTAGACAAGACCTCGGGTAATGACAACATTAGTCTGAAGGAGGATCAATTTGGAGTTAATTAGAAGTTCTAAAGACACAGTGATTGTTCCTCCTACACATCCCCGTGATTTGGATGAATGTATATGGCATTTGCTTGCACAATCAGTGTCATATGTTACACTATGTCAGTACAGTCTCTGCACACGAGTCGATATACTGTATCTCTATCTATGGACATATTTTCTTTGGGTATCGTCGCTGTCGGGTGAAAACCTTGCATCTCCAAAATATCAAGAAACTAAGAAAAACAGCCTTGTTTTGAACTTGATGACATTGCATTTTTGACATTATCCACATTTGACATTATAATGTCAAAAATGCAGTGTGTGTGAGGATTTTCTCAACCCGCAGAGGACCATTAATCCTTCAACAGTATGAAAACATGAAAAACACTTCAATTGTGGTTACGCGGTATGCTACCTCCATCCATAAATGTTATGATTATGATAGTGATAACAAGAACAGACAACAATGCACATGCCTTGCACATTGCATTGCACAAGTGAATATATTTGATAAGGTATATAGTTTTTTACAATGCATATGTACACACCAAAATACTTTTTGTTGTATGACTGTTTGTAAAGCTGTTGATGTGAATACATGTACATTTTTGCACATCATGTATATATGTTGTAATTGTCATGAACATTCAATCTTCATGTTCTCATATTACTCTAATTTGTTATATGCTGCATATATGTTGACATTTTTGCATATTTCACATATTTCATTCTTTTTTTTTTGGCTTTCTCTTTGTGCTACTGCTGCTGTTTTGCACACCGTCTTAATACTGTAATCCATACTTTTTCATACTTTCAGCCAAATATATACTTCATATGCTGTAGTGTTGAAATAGTGAGTTGCATATGTTTATCTAACCTCCATTCGCTCTGTTCTTGTTTATATTCTATTTTTGCTGGACCATATTACTATTTGTGGCCTAATTTCCCCACGGGGATCATTAAAGTTTAATCTTATCTCACAGCAACTTATAATTATTTCAGGCGAAGGGCAGGAATGCCATTAAAACATATTCTTTTGTGGTTAATTGCGCTGTGTTTTGGCTGTGTGGGTATGTGGACTGTAACAGAGAAGAAGTAAGTCCTCTTGTTGTGGTTTGTATTCAGTGATTCTTTGCTACCTGGTGTTTGGAAACAGGAGAGAGACAGAGGGAATGAAAGAGAGTGGCAATGAGAGAGAGAGAGAGAGAGAGAGAGAGAGAGCGGAACAGAAAGGGGTAGAGAGAACCAATTGTGGTGGATGAAGAGAGATAGAAGGACAGAAGAAATATTGTGAATGTGTGACTGTGTGTGTGTGTTTTGTCGTATTGTATGTGCTTGGTTCAGGACGCTGTGAAGGCAAATCTGCTGTGACCTTCAGCTTCAGTTGCACAAATTTCACTCTTTTCCCACTAACAAGAAAATTGCTCTTTCCATAATAACACAAGAATATATATTGATGCTAAATGACTTGAAGAATAATTCTTTCAGAATGTGACTTTCAAGTTGTTCTTCTGTAGAAGTGCTCATATTTTCTCTTTTCTCTAAAATTTACCAAGATTGTTTTGTGCCTTCGCTTTTGTGAGATGATTTTATTTTCTTTCTTTTTGAGTGTTATTATGGGTTAAGAGTTTTCTGTGTCATGGGAAATGCAATCCTGTGATGTGATCCAGTTGCACTGCTTAATATGTTTGAAAAATAATTTATATATACGGTACATAGACAGTCATTTTGCCATACCTACATTAAACAAATAATTGATACCTGCAGCTCTTAGTGTTAGCTACTGTAATATGAGTGTATGTGCTTTCGACACTGTTGACCATGACATTTTACTACAGAGGTTAGAAAAATGGGTCGGCCTATCAGGCCCGGTTCTAAACTGGTCCAGATCCTACCTACAGGACAGGCAGTTCTTTGTGTCCATTGGTGACTTTGCCTCGGAAAGAGTGAGTATTATGTGTGGAGTACCCCAAGGTTCGATTCTTGGACCACTACTGTTTAATCTGTATATGCTCCCACTCGCACATGTCATACAGAAACACAAAATAAACTACCATAATTATGCAGATGATTCACAACTGTACATATCCCTATCCCATACATTCCCCAGTGTATTGATGATATTAATCTATGGATGTCACAGAACTTTTTACAACTGAACAAAGACAAAACAGAAATACTCATCTTTGGTGCAAAGGCTCAGAGACAGAAAATTGCAGCTCATCTCAGTTCTCTGTCTCTGGAGAGCAAAAGTGAAGCTAGAAATCTGGGTGTAGTCATAGACGGCGATCTAAATTTTAAGAGCCATATCAATCAACTCACAAGATCAGCCTTCTACCATCTAAAAAACATTTCAAAACTGAGGGGCTTTCTATCAAAATCAGACTCTGAGAAATTAATTCATGCATTTATAACAAGTAGACTAGACTACTGTAATGGTCTTTTCACCGGCCTCCCAAAATCAGCTGTGCGGCGACTACAGTTAATTCAAAATGCAGCTGCACGCGTTCTCACCGGAACTAAAAAGTCTGAACACATTACGCCGGTTCTTAGATCCCTGCATTGGCTCCCTGTCAAAACTAGAATCGATTTTAAAATTCTACTACTTGTTTACAAAGCTCTAAATGGCCTTGCACCTCAGTATATAACAGACATGCTAATTAGATACAAACCAGCAAGAACTCTCAGGTCCACAGGCAGTGGTCTTTTAACCGTCCCTCGCACTAACTCCAAAGCAGGGGATGCTGCCTTTTGTATTTATGCCCCAAGTAGATGGAACGCCCTGCCTGAGGACCTGAGAGAGGCCCCCACACTGAACACCTTTAAAACCAGGTTAAAAACCTTACTTTTGGGGGCGCCCTGGTGGCTCACCGAGTAGGGCGCGTACCATTTGGCTCAGGCCTTCCCGCAGCGACCCGAGCATGTCCTCCCCTCGCTCTCTCTCCCATACCTTCCTGTCTCTCTCTCACTATATCTCTCAAATAAAGCATAAAATGCCAAAAATAAATCTTAAAAAAAAACCTTACTTTTCACAACAATCTATGGCTAAGTTCTTAATGTGTATGTGTGTGTGTGTGTGTGTGTGTGTGTGTGAGTCTGTGTGTTTTGCATATTTTGACAATGGCATATTCTGCACTGATTCTTGTGTAACTGCACTAACACTTGTTGATGCATATTGCATATGCATACTGTATTGTCTTTTTATGTAAAGCACATTGTGTTGCCCTGTGTATGAAATGTGCTGTATAAATAAATTTGACTTGACTTGACTTGACTTGTGTGAGTGTCACTTTCTCTCTCCCTCTGTCCTCCTTTTTTCCTCTGTCTCTCTCTCCGTTTCCTTTCTTGCTCCGCCTCTCTCCCTTTCTTTCCATCTCCCTCTTATCCCTCCTTCGCCGTCTTCCTCACACATTATTTCTCTCCCAAACCAGCATAATTACATTGCCAGACACAGTTAAAAGGCAGAAACACAATGGGATTTATGTCTCAACTGCCTTATGTCTGCCGCCTTTCAGCACACACTGACAAAAAAGCTGCATGAAGCCTGAAAAACACTATCTCCGCTATCTCTATTCCTCCCTTTATCTCTCGGAAAGCTCATATCCCCTTTCTTCCCATTTCCCCCTTTTCTTCTTTCTTAACTCTTTCTCTCTTTCTCCCCTCCCTCTCTAATTTCATTCCCAGACAGAGCGAGAGAAGCATCTGTTACCAAAACTAAATTACGGTGTTTTTTCATCCGTCACTGTACACGCTTCCTTTTGTTCCCCAATAAACCATAGTGTCAGTTTGTTTTAACCGTATGGGAGTTATTTGTCTTTTCTCAGTAAGCTACACATGCAGACAACCTACCACAATGCGAGCCTTATGTCTGCACTGTGTGTGTGTCTGTGTGTGACTGAGAGAGAGAGAAAGACAGACAGAGATTGCTTCCATCTCTGTCTCTCATCTATTCTTTTCATCTTTGTTTCCCATTAGGTAACATTTGTTCTCAGCCTGAATTTCATTTCAGTGGTTTGATGTAGCATCATACTGTACGCTGTACGTTCTTTCAGGGGGAAAACATGAAGACTGTCATACATCCTAGGGACACGTCACAAAAAAACACAAAACATTATGCTATGTTGTTGGTTTTTCCCTCAGTGTTCTGACTCCAAGGATGCATGCTGGGTTTCTAGGATGTGTCCAATCAATCTGGTTTCCATCTATCCAGTGATGTACTATAGTGGTTGATAAGGTGGTAAACCTCCAATCAGTGATCATCACAAGGTAAACAACCACCAATATGAGGAGAATTAAATTATAGGTTCAGAAAAGCATTAATTTATGTTTTTTGTCCCTTCAAAGATCATTTCTCATACAACTGACACAATTTGATACTATTTCCTATTATGTATCCTAAGAATTTAGGTCATAAAGGTGGGTATCTGAGGGAATTATTTGGACTAAATTAAATAAATTGATAAATAATGAAAATGTTAAATGTCAGCATAAATATATAAATGCATTGCTAGCTAAATAATGCAATTTAAAAATAGCCAATCAAGTAAATTTACAGTATTTGATTATTTATTAATTGATTTAGTCTGTCAACTTCATGCATCGAAGTTAGACGGCTGAATGATTGGTCGTTTTTTACAGAAACGCCTCCACTGGCTGCAGTCTCAAGCAATCAATGTTCGAGCACCAGATTGCCATTGACAGTACATGGAGAGATTAAATGGTCATGCTGTTGAGCAGGGATGGGCAATCATGTGCCATGGAGGGACGAGTTTATGCAGATTTCCATTCCAACCAAACACTACAGCAGGTGATTTCACTGATTAGCTCCTCCTCTCAGCTTGAAGCTGCGCTAATCAGTGAAATCACCTGCTGTAGTCTTTGGTTGGAATGAAAACCTGCAGACTCCCGGCCCTGCGTGGTAGAGGGATAAGTCGATAGTTAGCTGTAAAGTGATGAGGAGTTAGTGATGTGATGAAGGAAGCGGCTAGCTTGATACAAGAGGCTAATTCATTAATTTTCAAGCGACAGAGCACATAATGGTCAATTGATTCAGCAAGAAGTTACTGTTACAGCTCCTATCATGCAGCCTAATATGCTGTAAAAGTTCCTCCAGGTTTGCAAGTACAGCATCAGAAGCCTTCAACTTGCTCTAAGAAATCAGGAAAAAGGCCAATCGCTTCCTTTTTGTTTGCCAACATCTCCCACTACATCATGCAAACTCTCAGAGCAACGGCATTTTGGCATGAACAGCCGATTCAATTTCAACCACCTGTCAAATGTCAGAACCGGTTAGACTACGCCCATTGGCTTTCATGGATAAAGTTGATATATTTTGATATATTTATTTCATTGCACACACAACAACACATGTATTTAGTTATGGTACTATTTCACTATTCATTCATTTAGTTAGTTATTTAAATTTGTTCCTCCATATGGATCTATTCCTGCAAGTTGAGGTGGGTTTATCCTCCATTACATCCCTGTTTCTTTCGATATGTAAATGCTTATCCCTTGGTAACAACCTAATTCTATCTTTGATGAGCATATGACGTATGATAGAATCATGATTGACCAATGGAAAACACACTGTGGGCACTCCCTCTCGTTCTCTCTGAGAAGTCACCCAATCTTTTACTTTCCTCATGTATTTTTCTCACCTTTAAAAGGCAAACCATGTCTTCTCCTCATGAAAGTCAGATTCAGAGATCCGCCATACTCCCCCAGCTCTGTCATCTCATCCTTTCTCTTCCTCTCTCCATCTCTCTCTCTCTCCTCCCAAGTTCTTTTTTCTCCCGTTTCTCTGTCCCCACCCACACACACGGCTCTCTTTTCTCTCCTCCATCCACTCGCTCTATCTATCTGCCTCCCATCTTTCTAGCTCTCTTTCCCTCCCTTACCAGCATCAGTAGACCAAGGTCAGGCCCATTCATTCTGCCTGAAATCTGTTTAATACCTGCAGGTACAGGCCCTGGTTTGGAATGAGGCCCAGAGTCGTGCCTTGCACAGTCCGCTGAGGGATCACACCGTCTGTTTTGGTTTGGAACATATCCAAGGGTCCTTGAAAGGGAGGAAGTTCAGGAGTGGAATACTTTCAAGTGCCCTCTCTAAAGATTAGGGTGGGTTTTTGGATGTTGAATTTGGAACAGGTCCAACAATCCGAGCAACAGACTATAGTTGGAATGCTTGGAATGAAATGTCCACTTTAAGGATAAGGGTGGATTAAGGAGTTTGGAATAATGCCCAGTGGTCCAAAGAAGAAAGATAGTGCAGTTTTAAGTTTGGAACCTGTAAAAAAGACCCAGATTTGTCCAAGGGTGGATAAGGGCCTTACAGTATATTTATCTCAGGAATAGAGCAAGTGTACAACCAAGGAAGCATGATTAACATTTAGAACCTGGCAAAAGTGTCAGACTGATCAAAGACCCCTGACAGGGTTGTATAAAGGCTGCGTGTTACGCTTGGAGCGAGTCCAAGCAAGTGTGCAACCAAGGGAGCATCTTTTAAGATCAGAGCCTATCAAAGTGTCAGATTTACCCATGACCCCTGTCTGGGAAATACAGGAGTTAGTTATTAGGTTTGGAACAAGTCCAACGGTGGACTTTGTGGTCTGTGGGGATAAGGATGGTGGTTCAGGATGAAACATGTCCAACAGCACTAACAAGAGATCCTCTCACCTACTGGAAACATGTGGAAAATGACTTTTTAGTAGGATTTGCTTATCTTTATACTGTACAAATTGGATTTCTTTACATCAATATCTCTATCTATCTTTGTTCCCTTTTCTCTGGCTGTTTCACACACACCACCCGCCCACACACACACACACACACACACACACACACACGCAAACACACTGTCTTCAGATATACACAAGAGGACAACCAAAGTCACTCGCACACCATTCTCACAAATCCCTGTCTACCTGCAACACACACACACACACACACACACACACACACACACACACACACACACTCACACACACACGCCTGTGAGCATAACAACATACAGTCCTAAATACAAAGCTAACAAGGTTAACAAAGTTATGTTACTGCTCTCTGGTCCCTATTCTAAAAGGTGAGTTCATTTTCATTTATTTAATTGGAGCCTGGGTGAGTCTGTGCGTGTGTGTGTGTGTGTGTGTGTGTGTGTGTGTTTGTGTCGGGCTTGTGGAAAGACAGACAGAAGACAGCGAGGCAACAACAGGAGCCAAGTCTTATTAACAGAAGGATACAGATAGTAATTGCCTCTCTTTCAATGTATTTTGGGTTTCACTGCATAATGACCTAATGCCAGCCGCATAGCAACCAGTCTTGCCTTCAGACATGTTGATCTGTGCCACAATTAAAACATCACAGAACCCAGTGTAACAGGTTTTGGAACACGCTGATCTGTGCCACAATAGAAACAGCACAGAAACCAGTCTAATCTGTCATTCAACATGCTGGGCGGCAACACAATTTCCCCACTGTGTTGGGACTTTTAATTGTAACTGTGCAATCAGGAATTATTGGAATGATGAGCTAAATTGTAATGTAAATTAATGTCTTTTTTGCTGTTGACTCATCCGTATTATGAAAAGGATTAGTGCAATGACACGTACTGTATATATACTCGAACACTGGTGTATTACACACACACACACACACACACACACACACACACACACACACACACACTCACTTGTGATACAAGCATAGACATACCTCACTGTGAGGAGGAGATCACAAATGGTGTAATGCGACACTGTGAGGAGTGAGGTGAGGGAGTAGGAGAGAGCCAAGGTGTGTGTGTGTGTTTGCTACCGCTCTGTGCATGTTTTTGTCTGTGCCTGTGTGTGTGTGTGTGTGTGTGTGTGTGTGTGTGTCCATACCTTGACCTGTCCAACATATGCGTGATCCTGCTCCTCTGTGACAGTGAGGTTCACTGGCAGTGAAGAATCGAACAGCGGGTCATTGTCATTAACATCTGTCACCACAATGTTCACCGTCGCAGTGGAAGTCTACACACACACACACAAAGGCTTGCATTAATATTCTTGTGAGGTCAGCAAGCATTTGACGGACAGCAACATGCAGAAGGAGGCCAAGTTCAAAATCGACCAAAACAAACACAAAATTATCACGCTATAATATTGTGGACCGGTAAAAATTCATATTACAGCTTTGGAGATTGTTCTGAACTGATATCACTAAGATATGTTGGTCCCAAATTTACAAAATGATGCAGCTGTGGACAGCTAATCTTCTCAGCGTTCATTTTGGTGCTATATTTACACGTGTTTCGACGTTGGTGCAGGCTGTCGTATCAACATCTATTCAACTTTAAAATGTTTGCTGGGAACAAATATACAGCAATCAAATCAGTAACTCACAGTTTCACAGTATATACTGACAGACATGGTAATAACAGCTGTAAAATAA
>NW_027283823.1:72500-97500 GCF_046629955.1 Centroberyx affinis
TGTGTGTGTGTGTGCGTGTATGTGTGTGTGTGAAGACAACCCAAGGCCTTTAGAGTGATGCTGATTAATGGGCCTGTATAAGGCAACTACACCCCAATCTTCGCTCCCCTCCTCTCCCTCTCTCTTTCTATTTCTTTCTTTCCTTCTTGCCTTCTCTTCCTTTCTCTCCCTGTAGCTCACTCTGTTCGTCTCTTGGCTTCCCCTTTGTGTCTCTCTTTATACCCTCTCCCTCTCTCCCTCTCACTCTCTCTCTCTTTACATTTCTCCCACCCTCTTTATTCTCTCCATCTCTCTGTCTCTTTCTCTCTTATTCAAAATAGAACGGGGTGTCAAGCAGAAAAATTTCCAAACAACTTTTAGCTATTTCCTGACTTAAAGACCTTTGGGGCAGAAAGATAATACACTAATTGTCAAGGTCCAGAGGGCAACTGAGTGTGTAAATATGTGTGTGCCTGTGCCTGAGTGTGTGTGTGTTTGTGTGTGTGTGCCACACATTTGCATCTTTATACAATTGTGTACACGCGCACACACACACACACACACACGCACACACGCACACACGCACACACACACACACACACACGCACACACACACAGTGGAATTGTTAAAGTAATAAGAGACCCCCTCAGTCCCTCAACACCAAATCTCTCTCCCTCCCACTTCTTTGCTCCCTCCATATTTCTGTGTATATGTGTGTGTGTGGGGGTGGGTGTGTGTGAGAGAGAAGGTCAGAGTATTCAAATCAGCGTTTTCTCTCCTCAGTGGGACCTTAAACTTTACCTTTTGTTTTAATTGACAGGTGGGGGAGGAGATCAGCAAAGAAAAGAAGAGGGTAGGAGGAGAGGAGGGGAGATAAACGTGTCCCAAGCCTTTAAGTGAAAGATGGCTGATAGGGAGGAGGGAGGAGAGGAAAGCAGTGGAGAGAAGAGAAGAGATGAGATGAGGAGAGAGATGAGAAGAGAAGAGACGAGGGGAGACGAAATGAGGAGAGTAGAGAATAGAAGAAAGCAGGAATTGAGAAACAACTGGTGGGCGATAGAGGGAGTAGAGGGGAAGGGAGGAGCAGGAGAGGGAAACAGATGAGAGGGAGAGGAAAGAGGAGAAGAGGGGAGAGCAGGGGGACAATGTCTTCATTTGACTTTCATGTGACAAAGGCTGAGGATTTGACTTTTAAAAAAGGGGAAAGAAAGGCAGAGGAGGAACACCACAAAGAGAGAGAGGGAGAGAGAGAGAGAGAGAGAGAGAGAGAGAGAGAGAGAGAGAGAGAGAAAGAGAGATACTCTAGTGACCTGTTATCAATTAGGAGAGAGGCAGATAGACAAAGTGAGGGAGGACACACATATTTGCCAGCAAAATAGCTCTTGCAGTACCCAGGCTAAATATAATTAAAATTATATGCAGCAGACTCACATGGAGAGAAAAGGCTAAGTGGAGTACCCCACTCTGCCAGATTCCCATCCAAATCCCGTAGTTTTAATTTGTCAGAAACCCAAATATAAACATCTCTTGTGCATGTTTATTGGCCTGTCATGGCGCTAGAGACGTCCACTTGTGCTTGGTGCTTGGTTGTTTGTTTCCTCTGTCTACAGACTGTAAAATCATATGAAATAACAGGCATAAGGAGAAGCCAGTTAGCAAGAAAGTAACAGGTGGGTAACTGCGTTAGCTGGTGTGTGTTGGCAAGTTCACCTCTATCATTTCTGTCTCTCTACTATCAACACACAGCAAAATGGAAAGAATTAACAACTTTTGGTTAATATCGGTGTGGTATTGTAGGGTTTCTCACCCCATGTGGGTGTCCGTCTGAGGCTGTGACCACCAGGGTGTAATGGTCCAACGACTCCCTGTCCAGAGCCTTGTCCAGAACCAAATGCCCCGTCCTGGAGAGACAACACACACACAACCCTCTTAACAGCTAGCCATAGAGGCAGAGGATAGAATAGAATAGAATAGAATAGAATAGAATAGAATCAATAGTGCACAATACAATACAGTACAGTACAGTAAAGTACAATACAATAGAATACAATACAGAAATACAATGGGACAGAGCAGAGCAGATAAGACTAGGCGAAAACAGAGTAGGCCAGACCAATCAAGAACAGAACGGAACGGGACGGAACAGAACGGACAGGAGACGAGAGTACAGAAGAGTACAGGACAGGACAGGACAGGACAGGAGAGGAGAGGAGAGTACAGGACAGGACAGCACAGGAGAGGACAGGACAGAAAAGGAAAGGACAGGACAGGACAGAAAAGGAAAGGACAGGACAGGACAGGACAGAAAGGGAAAGATTAGGACAGGACGGGACAGGACGGGACAAGACAGGACAGAAAAGGACAGGACAGGACAGGACAGGACAGGACAGAAAAGGAAAGGTTAGGACAGGACGGGACAATAGGACAGGACAGGACAGGACAGAATGGAACAGAACGGAACCGGACAGGACAGTACAAAACAAAACAAATGATATTGCAGTGTAGTATAGCTGTAATATGTTAATAAGACATTCTTTATTGTGATCTTACATGAGTAGTTTCAGCCAAGCCATCTGACTGGTTAATTGCCAACCATGTTGATAATTATTCTTCATTAGTTGCTACTTTTCATTCCTATGTACAGTATGTATGTACACAACTTTGGTGCAAACTTTTCAGACAGTATGCAAGCACTGATAACTGTTGTGTAACAGCCATAATACCCACAAGTGCATTTGTTTTTTTATTGTAATTATGGGTACTTCGGTGAGGCAGATGGCATCTCGTACCTACCGCATCACCCATAATCACAATAAAGAACGCCCTCTCGGGTGCTATTGTAATAATGTCTCTGACAGTGATGTGGGGCTTTTATGCAATGGATACCAATGCATATGCACTAGGTTCAACCGATGTGGGTTTTTGGATTAAAGATGGCTGATAGTTCACTCAACATCTGAAAATTTTAAGTGTTTTCCCCTAGATTTCATTCTTGCCAGGATGGAAAAGCCTCTGAAACAGCAGTTAGACCATTGTGTGACACTAAAACTACCATTGAAACCCAGGATAATAAGAATAAGAATAAACATACAGTATACATGCATACTTGTGTGGAATCAAAATATTGCATTAGAATCATTTCAGGTTAAGATTGTCCCATTATACAATAAATATCTCATCAAACAGACTGAATCATAAGCATGTAAGTGGCCAATAAAAGGCCAATTTTAGCACAATATATTGATAGATCAGTATTAGTATCAATATATACCCAAAAAGTTCTTCAAAGTAGTATGATTACATAAAGAATACAAAACAATTAGAAAGCTCAGTAACCAGCTGCTTGGTTAGAATGGCACCTTTCATCAAGCACAAATCATTATTATGGTTGCAACAAATATTGGACCAATCATAATCTTAGCTGAAGTCAAATATAATTCAAAAATCAACACATCCAAAGAAGACTAAAGTTAAGTTTAAAGGTAAAGTGATTACACCAAAAGAAAATAAAAAAACTCTAGAAGATCTAACAGATCCTGTACAGCATATCTGAGACTTCTGGCCAATCAAAAACAGCAGAAGTCTTTGATGTAGGGCTTGATTGATTAGTTGGTCTTTTCCAAGTGAAGATTTACATAATGATTCAAGTGTTTTTAATTTAAGCTGCTTTCATGAATTAGAAACGATGTGAAATGCATATTTTGCCCAGATATTGACAGACTGTATGCATAAGTGTATTTGTGTGTGTGTGTGTGTGTGTGTGTGTGTGTGTGTGTGTGTGTGTGTGTGTGTGTGCTAAGTGGTCTAGAGAGGGGAAGATGTAAAGCTGTTTTTTTTTCCAACAAACTAAAAAAATTGGTCATGTTTATTTATGGATGATTCATGAAAAGCAATGAATGGCTGCGCATATGCACACACACACACACACACACACACATACAAACACACACACAAACACACACACACACACACACACACACACACACACACACACAGAGTTAATATCTGGGCAAAATATGGAATTTAGGAAGTGATGGATGAAAGGAAAACTAACATAGTGAAAAAGGATATGCTTGTGAAGTGGGATTTTAACACACACACACACACACACACACACACACACTTGCTTTATTCAAATGTATGTAATTTCCTGACAAAAAACGTTGAGAGAGATGTGTTTCTACTCATATCCTCTAACATCAACAACTAGTGCCACACACACATGTACGTTCAAACTAGAGTCACTCATATCACTTCATTTGTGTGTGTGTGTGTGTGTGTATGTGTGTGTGTGTGTGTGCGCTCGCACACATGCCTGTGCATGCTAACTGTGTAGTGCATGCAAACATGGGAACATACAAGTACTTATATTGCAGGTAAAATAATGTGTGTGTGTGTGTGTGTGTGTGTGTGTGTGTGTGTGTGTGTGTGTGTGTGTGTGTGTGTGTGTGGTTCAAGCAGGCCAGAGAATGATTATAAGATTCAGGGCTTGAGCTCTGCCCAGGGCTCATATATAAACACACACACACACACACTCACACACACGCTTACACGTGCACACACATACATACACACACACACAAAGAGTCTGAGGGCTTTTGGGGTTTTTATTCATTTATTGCTCATTAAATATGTATTTCAGATGCTGGGGAAAGATCCTATCTACATTTTCAGAGGGAGGGGGAGAAACAAAGGGAGGAACAGAGAAAGTGAGCAAAAGAAGGGACAGAAAGAAAGGGAGGGAGAAGAAGAGAGATCTAGAACAAGAGGAGAATACAGGCTTAGAAAAAAAGACCAAAAGGGAAAGAGTGAAGGGCAGGGAAAGAGAGAAACAGATGATGAGGGAGGAGACAGAACAGAAGACTGATAAGGTGGAGGAAAAGAGGGAGGAGAGAGAGAACAGAAGAAAGACAATACCGAGCAAAATGAGAGAGAGCAGAGAAGGAAGTAATGAGTAAGAGAGAAATGGGGAGTGAAAAGAGAAAGGAAAGAAAATGACAGGGAGGAAAAGAGTGACAGACTCTGCAACACAGAAACTCATAAATACAGGAAAAAGATTAAAATGAACTGAAAAACTTTCATTTCTGCATTGTAGGAATTTCTGATGGGTTCTGTCCAACATTATAATGATAATGGCAAATGTTTCGGAGCAGCCTCAGCTGTGTTTTCTGCATTATAGCACTATGAGAACAAGCTCTGATATACTTTCTCCACTGCACAAGAGCTCCATGCCATGCCACAGTATGCTGATGTTTTTCCATTGTTTTTGTGCACAGTTTGGCTCAGTTCAAATACTCCAGAAACACATTGGGAAGGCACCCAAACGTGTCTGGTACTGGCCTATTTTGTAAGGGTGCTGGCATGGCTGTAACATACACAGTTGGTCATTATGCTTAGGTTAGTCAACACAGGGTCTTCTTTTAAACCTTTTTTAAAAACATATTTTAATTTAAAAAAAAGGCCCTTTTAACATAATGTAATGTGTTTTGCTTTGTATCTTCCTTTAATCTTTTTATAACATATTTGAAACAAATTGTCTTTTAACATCATGTTGTGTGGGGCTTTTCTGGTTCGGTACATATGTTACATACGGTATATATGTATATGTGTATATACGTTTTAGTTCTTTTACTTGTCTAGTATTTATATCTTATGTTTCCTCCTCATTTTATTGTAAAGCACCTTGTAACCTTGTTAAGAAAGGTACTATATAAATAAAGTTTATTATTACCATTCAGCTGAAGACCAAAGGATTCTGATGCTGTAAAATACACATAGCAGCGATACTTGTGCAACAGAAACATTCAGAGGTGAGCTATGAGGAGGATTATCACCAAGAGCTTTTGAATAAATGTGGGTTATCTGGGCTTCATGCTGAACAATTTACTGTAGTTCTGCCTGACGTGTGATAGCAGATGATGGGTTGAAGGGCAGCAGTTACATGAAGAAAATGATTGTAAATGTGTGTGTGTGTGTGTGTGTGTGTGTGTGTTTACCTCTGTTGTAGTGTAAAGTGTCCATGGGGGTCTCCACTCTGGATGTTATAGCTGATGGGGTCCCTCTCCCGATCCATTGCCTTAACAAACAAACAAACAAAACACACACACACACACACACCATTATTTTCCATCAGCAAACCTTACCCCTCAAGTGTATTCAAGAATAGATATTTGTTCTAAACAATAAATGAATAAATTATGTATTGGGGCATGAATTTAACATTGAAGAGTGTGTGTGTGTGTCTGTGTGAGTGAGAGAGAGAGAGAGAGAGAGAGAGAGAGAGAGAGCAACACCCAGAGAGAGACCCCTTGGAATACCTGACCAAAAAACACTAACTAAACCTAACCACACAACCACCATTGACAAAATTCAAACAAATAGAAAAAACAACACAAGGAGAATATTATCACTATTGGCAAAAATAAATCAAACTTATAAACAAAACTAAATGCTTCCAAAACCTTAAAACAAATTACAATTTGGCCCAGTATCTGATCAGAATCAAACAGCCCAGACAGAGGAAGCTGCTGGCGATGTACAGACTCAGTGACTAGCAGCTAGCTATAGAGACGGGCAGGAGAGACCAGCAGCTAGCTATAGAGACGGGCAGGAGAGACCAGCAGCTAGCTATAGAGACGGGCAGCCACAGAAGAACCTGGCTGCCAAGAGAAGAAAGAGTGTGTGTGCACTGTGACTCAGGAGAAATAGAAAGTGAGGAACACTTCCTTCTCTCCTGTACCAAGTATGAACACATCAAGAACACATACTTTTCAAAAATCTCTGAAAGAATAGAGAACTTTCAAAATCTCAGTATCAATGAAAAAATGTGTATCCTGCTTGGAGAAAATGTTGAAACAGTAGAACTCTGTGCTCAGTATGTGATGTCCTGCCATACTCTAAGAAACACATCAACTCTGTAAACTCTTTTCTCTTTTTTTTTGTAATCATCAATGTTATGGTTGTTACTGTCCCGAAATATTCTAATTTGATGAATCTATATATTTAATATGCAGTTTATTTCATTTTATTTTACTTTATTTCTAACTCATTTATGTTTGAATCAATGCTTTGACAACATGTGCACATGTACGTCATGCCAATAAAGCTCCTTAAATTGAATTGAAATGAATTGAATTGAGAGAGAGAGAGAGAGAGAGAGAGAGAGAGAGAGAGAGAGAGAGAGAGAGAGAGAGAGAGAGAGAGAGAGAGAGAGAGAAAGAGAGACCACCTGCAGATTAAGCAGTGTAGCTCCAGTCCTCATAGCTTCACTGATCTCCAGGTTGTACTGTTGCCGGGGGAAACGGGGAGGGCTCTGGTTGTTTGGAGGCAAAACTTCGATATAGACCGTAGTAATGGACGACCTATAGGGAGGGAGAGAGAGAGAGAGAGAGAGAGAGAGAGAGAGAGAGAGAGAGATGTGTTAAAAAGATAAAAATGTGTGTGTGTGGGGACTAGAGAATGGGGTGAGACCGATTGGACAGACAGATAGATGCAGTACATAGATAGATAGAGCGGCAGGCGATAGCAGAGGAAGAGATAAGGGAGGAATAATGGGGGAGGCATGTGTTAGAAAGGAGAAGAGAGAGGGAGAAAGAGGAGCGCTGGAAGGGGTGAAAAGAGGAGAGGATAATGACTGAAAAAAGGAGTGCCAGGGCGGGTGAACAGTCAATTATTTAAGTTTGGAGGAGCTGGCCGGTGTTTGTTTCTCGGCACTCCATGCTGTGTTTAACTAATCGATAACAGCGTGGAGTCAGCAGCAGCGCGAGTGGCAGACGCTCTAGACTAACTATATATTAGTGCTCTATCTTGTATTGAGCTTTTATGAACTTTCTTTCGGGGGTACAATTTTCTGTTGTTTTTGTTTAATCTGCAAGGCTCTTGAAGGGAAGATTCGGGATTTCACTGATTGATTGTTTGCGGTTAATATCCTGCTTGAGACATCCAAAACTGGCTGCCATTTGCTGGTCGTGTTAGTGCAAGTGAATGGTGGAATGAATCCACTACTATAAAAATCACATGCAAGTCCTTTCCAACAGTTCTGGGACTTATTCTTACCGTCACTACAGCTATGGAAAAATATGGAATAGCTTGCATTTGATGATTGAACATATCTTATTCCCTACTGATGTGCAAAGACTGAACTTAATTTGCTTTCAAGTTTGCCTTTACGTTGGTTCAATGGTTAGAAAAAAAGAAAAAGAAAATGTATACTATCTGTATACTAGGTTACCATCATCCACATACTTATTTTCTGCTGTTTCTCATGCTTCATTTGAGCAAAAGTATGTCTAAATATACTAGAGTGACACCATTTTGTTATGGCAGTGCCATTACATCAGCTTTAAATATGCCTTCATTATGCAGTCTTATGCACTTCATTATGCAGTGTGGCATATTAGTTACTATCTAGACCCTCAGAATCTCAACTATTACTTAAAATTGAGCCCTAAGGATGCGAGCAAAGCATGGCCATGCTAATGCTATTGGAACACATAACCCTCTAATGTTTATAATGGGATTAATATTGTAGAGAGGCTTTGCACACGTCCACCACTCAATTTCAAATGAATAGAGTGATTACGGGGTTTACAGGAATGTGCCATGATATCAAATATAGCATGCTAAGTGGTGGAACTGCGCCATTCCTCTTTGTTTTTTGTTTCAGTTTCAGGAGTTTTTTCTTCCACTGATGGGTGTGAGCCTCTCTTGCATCTATCTGTCATAAGATTTTTTGGGCCTGCACACCCCTTCCATCGAATGTCCGGCTGGTGCGGTAAGTGTAAATTCAGTTTATGTTGTTTTGATGAAATATCATTGCCATGACAAACTGACATTCAAGTGTGAATACATCACCCAATAGAGTCATGCTGTAGCTTCAATAAAGTATTAGAGCTGGCAGTTAAAGCAACTTGGCAAAATTAAGTTTAGAAAGGGAATTACTGGAAGAAGGGAATTAAAGGAAAAGTGGAATTAAGCTAAAAAGGGAATTAAGAAAGGAAAAAAAAGGGAATTATGTTGAGGCAGGAGCTGAAGTTTCAATTTTAATGGCAAGGACACCCAGACAGAAATGCATTTATGGTAGCATCTGAACAGTAGATTGTTTCACTTCAGCTTATTTATAGTGAAATGAAGTTTGAATTACACAGTGTTTACTTCCCCTCTCAAACAGCTTTGGGCATTTGACAAGCTGTATTCACTGACATTTTTAATCAACATACCACTTATTGTACAACAGCATGTCACCATAATGACTTATAATTGACAGAGCTGTTTATTTCCAATGTTGTAAACAGCTTGTGTCCTTTTTTTTTTTTTCTGCAAATGTTTGCTTAGCGAGGTCACAGTTGTTGTTGAAAACTATTTGGCCCTCTGGCAAATTGACTGCCCTAATATAATTGGAAGATAACGACAAACTAGCTGCAAGTTACAGGGAAGATCCAAACTTAAAACAAAAGTCTCATCTGTTATTCCTATGATCTTCAATACTTTGGTCTAGACTTGTGATCATGAACAACTCTCTCCGCAAAAACAAGAAACAACAGAGCTGAGACTCTTAATAATGACATTGAAATAAATCCATTGACAGAAAACTTGAGTCAAACTTTGTGGACACTGTGACTGTGACAGTGCCTGAGGTCATTTTGTGCAAACATGAACACATTTTCTTGTTCATACCTTTCAGCGCTACCATGAAATAACGCTAATTACAATGTAAAAGCTCCAACAATCATTCTGTCAGTCCACAAAGTCAGTGAAGCAGCTCCAGGTTTTCTCTTGATTGTTTCACAGATTAAAGTCTTGGCTCTCTATTTTCCAGGTTTGGGAGAAACTTGGAAGTTCATAGACGGATATAGCGGTCTAAAATCACATGTGTATAGAGGACAAATAGATATATGAGTTCAGTTTCACATTGGGAAAGGTTGAAGAAATGTTGCTATACAGTCCAACAATCTAAAACAGGGGAATCATTTATAGTTTACTAATTTGCACATTTTAATGATAAAACTCAGAAGCAAGATAACAAAAAAAACATATCAGACCTAATAAAAATTGTCTATCCTCTAAAGAAATAAAGCTTTCATAGACATTTTCTACAGAGGTCAAAGCAAAGTTTGAAGAAAAAGAACATATGATGACAGATAATTTGATGCAGTCCACAGCTCCTTCATTCTAACAGGAGAAAAAAATACCTCTTTAATATGGTTTATCAAAGAGGGCGTCAAAGCCCAATGTTAGTTCACAGAAAAATTTAAATGGCTCACAAAAATTCTTCTGGATGAAAATGTCAATTTTTATTGGCTGCATAATGGGCTTATAACTTTCGACATCGGGTAGAGTGAGTAAAACACTGTAGACTTATAACTTGGTAATCTAAATCCAACATAAAATGTTGTCAAATTTGTTAGTACCAGCAGTTCTTAATAGATTAGAACCAAAAATCAGTCATAGTCCCGTTTCTGGTGGGTCCTCGCATGACAAGTAGTGTTTTTTACTCACCCTGAATTTCAGGTATAAGAGACTGCATGGGCTTAGTTTGCATCCTTACATGGCAAGAGTATTGGGTTCCAGCAGAGAGAGATTAACTCTACTCAAACCGGATCAGAGACTGAAAAAGCCAAAGAACCTCGTGTCTAAACAATAGCCCACAAAATCCATTTAGGTTTGCAGCAAAAAAAAAAAAAGAATACAAAAAAAGAGTCTGGAAAAACGTAAGCCCCCAGTGAGAAATGGACTGAAAGCCAGTGTTTTATAAAAAATGATTCAGATGGTGTTATTGATGAGAACAGATTGAAAGACTGGAGATTATTCAATACTGGTTTCTATTGTTTGTAGCCAAGGCCAATTTCTCCTTCTCTTTCTCTACACCAAATCTCCCTCTGTCTATAAATGATACTTGACAATAATTAATTATTCTGTTTACATCCCTTCTTCAGTATTTCTTATTTAATATTTATTATCCATTTGGCAGACACGTGTAATTATATAACTGCTGTTCCCTCTTTTGTCCACACACACACACACACACACACACACACACAGACAAAATCCACACACACCTGCACACGTACACACACAAACACACCTACAAACACAATCACACCAACACACACATGTGTACACACCAGCACGCACACAACACAACCCTACACACACACACACACACACACACACACCTGCACATCAATCTTTGGAAGAAACAAAGTGGAAATAATGAGTTTGTTTAGTACAATAGACTTAACAGACACACATTTTTTTGGGGCAATTTCCTTTTACCCTGCAATTTACGGAGCCCCATCCTGCACTTTAGCCCTGTCATCCACAACTTTTTGAGTCACCACTCCGCACCGCTGCACACACACACTGCACCTCCTTCTCCGCCAGTCATTTAGAGAGTTATTTCGCGTTTCAGTAAATCATGGTCGGCTTAGGTCAGTGTTTAGGTGAATGGCTTTGTACTTGACCATCCACTTTATAATTCTCTGAAAATTCAACTTCAAATTGCTGCTATTTTCTATACCAAGGACTCCTCAACTACAGAAAGACAATGTTAGTTTCCTGGTCTAGAGCAAAGGCTCATTAAAACACTCTTTATGTGCCCTTGAATTAGGACCGTGGCCTGGTTTTACATCCCGAACCCATAGTTTAAGAAACACCACTCCACAACATGCCTCGTAAGGCACAGTGCAAAAGGATCTATCTATCTATCTATCTATCTATCTATCTATCTATCTATCTATCTATCTGAGCCATGTACTTTTAGTCTGGAATGAAACATTTACCTCAAGGGTTCTTCAGCTTTTCCAGCCTGGGCCCCAATCATCCAGACTCATTAAAAAATATTGCCACTCATGTCTTGTTGGTACCGACAAGGAAAGGGACACACAGCCCATTTTGAGTCCTGACCCACAGTTTTAACAAACCAGGCAGGAGAGAGATAGATATTGATCTGTTAAGGGGGGGTTATGTTTGATATTTTCAGTGGAGAAAAAAAAAAAGGGGGTCTGGGGAAATTTGGGGACAGTCTGTGAGCCAATCACTGGAACCACCTCAATCTGCAAACTTTCTCATTCTGTATTGATTTGGCAGCCACAGAGCTGAAGCAGAGAGGGAGGGAGAAAAATATTCTAGTTTTTATGATTACTGACAAATATTGTATCTTCAGGTCAGGAGGGAGAGAGAGAGAGAGAGAGAGAGAGAGAGAGAGAGAGAGAGAGAGAGAGAGAGAGAGAGAGAGAGCATTCTATTCTAATGTTGACAATTAATGACAAATCACATATTTTATCACCTGGATACGGAGTCAGACATGAAGACCGTTTATCATCTCCACTTGAAGCATCATCTGTTTTGTTGAATGGGATTTATTAAATAAGTTGATTTGATTTGGGGAAATTTGGGGACAGCCCACAAGTCAACCGCTGGAGCAAACTTAATTTGTGAAGTTTCACGAAGTTTATTGATTTGGGTGCCACAAGCGCTGAGAGGTTTTCAGGCTATTTAATTATTAGTTTTGACAGCTATTGACAAATAAATGAAGCCAAAATCATCCAAAAAAGCACTCAATTTGACTTCTAGAGCAGGAAGAGTTTAGTTTTAAAGTTACATTTAGGTGTGTATCATTGATGCTTTTATCTAGAGTGACTCACACTACAAAGAGCAGGGAGGAGTTCAGTGTGCTGCTCTGCACTGACAGGAAAGGTAGCTGGTGAAAGACACACATTAGCTGTTCTGGGAGATTAGAGACGATTAGAGAGACCATCTTTCAACAAGATAGTCTCTCTAACCACTATGCTATGCTGTCATTTTGGTAATGGTTTCAGCAAAGATGTGGGACAGATCTGTACTTAACATCAACCAGTGCTTAAGTCAAACACTGGATAAATGTCAATCAGTAGAGTTGAATTATTGCCATACACCGTGTGAAAAATATTAGGCCTGTTTCCTATCTTGTAACGCTTATTTAACCAGGTAGGTTACTTAAAAACAAATTTCTGAGCAGGAGGCTGAGACTGCACTCAGCCTGGGTTCAAGTATCACAGCAAGTATTCGCTGTAGTGTCCTTGAGTATGGCAATGAATGCTGCCTGACCTCTGACCTCCCTGTGTGCAGGGGCAACTGAAAAATAATATCTCCTGAAAAAGACCAATAAGGTATCACCCTTATTATTATTATTATTATTATTATTATTATTATTATTATTATTTATTTACTGCAATTTTTCTGAGGGAGTAGCTGCAGTGGAATGGATGGTAACATACATTTACTCACTCTCGTCTGGGAGCTTTCCAGTGCAACAGCAGTCTTGGCCAGTGAGCATTTTAGGGTTCAGTGCCTTGTTCAAGAGTATTTTGGCATCGTCACTGAGGGAGGGAAGAATGTTCCCCACTGACTTCCACTGACGCAGATGTTCTCAATCGGGTAGGGGACTGAAACTGGCAACCTTCCACACAAGCTGGCTTACCTAACCTCCTAGCTACCGCCACCGTAATATTGCATTGTGCCACGTTTTCCACAATGTTCCAACTAGCTTTAGCCTAAAAATCCCTCTTTCTTACCCAGCCTGCCCTTGTCACATTGTTTGAGGATGAGAGTTGACTAAAATGTTCCAATTTGTTCTTCGCTAAATGTTGCCTTTGTGCTGTGTGCGTGACTGTACCTCTTCTTGTACTAATTAAATTGCTCCTTGTCTGAACCGCAAGGACTGTGGCTTTTTCCTCTTTCTGCAAGGGTACTGCACTGCTAATTTATCCATTTGTTGAGAAGTTCCAAACACAAATAACTACACATAAGTGTAGTTTGAGTGTTGGAAAAGGACACCCATAACAGTCAGGAGCAGGCTGGTATGGTTGAACACCCTATCTTGGTTTGTATGGTGTTTGTTATTAACGCACATTGTTATGGTTTCTCTGTTTTATAAGATAATCCAGTTTATCCGGAAAACTGGGAGAGACAGAGAGAGAGGGCAACACACAACAAAAGGCATGAGCTAGACTGCAAGAACAAGAGTACATGGTATGTTCCCACTGAACCATGTTGAAGCATGATGCAGCAAAATGCTAAAATACCTCCAGAGATCAAATTGTCTGCCAGTGCAGCTGCTCCATCAGTCTGTGGAGTCATGCAGATTGACCTTGTTGCAGTGGGTGAATGGTTCGATTGCCAGATTCGCCTCTGTTTCCAGACAACGCATTGCTCAGTAATTGTTGAAATTATAATTTCACATCTTAACTCCTCACTCACTCCTCACTTTAGATGCCAATCAATACAAACAGTGTATACAAAATATTAGGGGTACTTGCTTTTTCCATGAAATAGTCTGAGCAGGTGAATCCAGGTGAAAGCTATGGTAAGTTATTGATTTCATTCATGAGAGAGAAATGTAGATGAAGGGGAGGAGACAGGAGACGGGGGAAAAGCGAAGAAAAAACGAGCGAAATGTAGCTTCAAGTCCTTATCCTCAAAGAATGTGACAGCAGCAAAGTGCATTACTTTGAGGACTACAGCTAGATTCTTATTTGTTTCTTTTAAGATGTATCACACTTAAACTCTATGCTCTGTGTGTGTGTTTACCTGCAATTGTTGAAATTGTTCCTATTTTGAAATACAGACGGTATAATTTCCTTTCCTTTTGTCAAAACGGAGCACCTTGCACTGAAGCACCCTCTCATTACCTCGTTCTCTCTGTCCGCTCTCTCTCCTTCTTTTAGTGTCCCTTTCTGTCTTTCCTCCTTGCCTCTTCTTTTTTTCCCTCACACTCGCACTATCCATTTCCGTCCCTCAGACTCCTTCTCTGACATTTGCCGATGTAAAACCATAATTCACTGTATATTCCTGAAACTGAAAATGGCGCTCTGGAGAATGGCGAATGGATGAAGGAGAAAGAGAAGCGAAGGAGAGTTAAGGTGGGATAAAGGCCGTCTAATAATGAAAATGAAAGCTGTCTAAGCCCAATGACCCATCAACCTCATCACCAGGCAGACGGGGGGGGGGGGGGGGGCTGACAGGGAGGCAGACACCCTCTACCTTCTATGAGGTTCAGGTCCGTTGTCCATGGCTTCCACAGTCAAAGCATAGCTCCGCCCCACAGTGAGGTTAACCCCTGTTGCCACGGTAATGACCCCAGTGCTGTGAAGATAAAGCTCACTTTATTTTACATTATAATGAATAGATGTTCAGAAAAAAAACTCATTTGTTTAGCAATTACACCAAGGTATCGCAGTTAATTTGACAATGATATACCGATGTACAAATGCTACACATAGCAACATACTAACAATGAGAACAATAACAATACCATTAGTTCTATTAATAACACTGTGGATGGCAACTTCTACATCTTCTACATTTCATTAAAGCATTCTCATGTCATATTGCAAGTCGACTCATATGGCCACTGGCTCATCAATACCCAAAATGTTGCACTAAGCTGTTTCAAACTGAGGAATCCCCGGAACTAATTAACAGCAAAATAAAACTTTTATATGACATAATGACTGGCATATTTACTTGGTGTTGATAAGGAAGTGTCCCTGGTCGCCTGCTAAGATCCGATAGGTGACCTGACCATTGGGACCCGCATCTTTGTCTACTGCTGACAGCTGCGTAGATACACACACACGCACACAAAAGTGCACACACACACACACACACACGCACATACAAAATAAAGCAAACACATTCACACACACAGAAAAACAGACAATTGCACATGAGCATGGGCACAAGAAACCACAAAATACATGCAGATAGACACACAAATACACACACCCAAGCAGAGGTCCGTGCCCCACACACACACACACACACACACACACACACACACACACACCATGATGAAAGGAGTAATCCGTTACTAAATGAAGTTGCTAATACTCAGTGGTGGAAAGTAACTAAGTACATTTACTCAAGTACTGTACTTAAGTACAATTTTGAGGTACTTGTATTTTACTTGAGTATTACCATTTTATGCTACTTTATACTTCCACTCCACTAGGGAGGGAAATATTGTACTTTTTTACTTTTTACTCCACTACATTTATTTGATAAGTTGAGCTACTAGTTACTTTGCATATTCAGATTAATAATACAAAATATAATCAACAAATAAATTATGATGTATTATTATAGATAAGGAAGATAAAACTTGATTGATCCCCAGGGGGAAATTTACAAACTACCCAGCAGTAAATAAAGTCATTAAAATCAGCTTCACCTTTACCAGCTGCAACATTAAAGTGATGTACACATTAATGCATCAATAATTATAATCCAATAATATAATATACATTATTCTGAATAATGAGTACTTTTACTTTTGGTACTTTAAGTATATTTTGATGCTAATACTTTTGTACTTTTACTTAAGTAAAAATTTGAATGCAGGACTTTTACTTGTAACAGAGTATTTCTGTGGTATTGTTACTTTTACTTAAGTACAAGATCTGAGTACTTCTTCCACCACTGCTAATACTAGATGTTTCCCAAACTGTATGATCAATATGTGTGTGTACCTGTAACACAGTTTCTCCAGGCGTCATATCAGTATACAGGTTGACATTATAGGAGATGTTGGCGAACGTCGGCGTGTTGTCGTTTGCATCCAACACCGTTATCGCCACTGGAACCGGAATGCTCTGCTGCACGCCATCTGAGGCTACCACCTGGGGAGAGAGAGAGAGAGAGAGAGAGAGAGAGAGAGAGAGAGAGAGAGAAAGAGAGAGAGAGAGATGTGTTAGAAAGATAAAAATGTGTGTGGGGACTAGAGAGAAATATAACAATATACAATCAATGTATAGGTTTCTGTAGCCACTGCTACCGTTGACGTATTTTGAAATAAAAGAACTTACAAAGGTTGACTGCAAATAATGTAGGTAATTTAGTTAGCAGCATTCAATTGTTTGCATGTATACACAAAATATGAACACTATATAGGGAGCTAGTCTGCTAGCTGGTGTTAAAACATAAGAAGCAGACTGTAGAGCTGGCCATGGAACATCATTTATGTCACTCTAAAGATAATATGATCGCGTACATTAATCCTTGCATCCAGAGCACTTGTGCTTTTACTTATTCGCTTTGACTTATTTGCTCTTATTCGTTGCTGTCATTATTGATTGCAACCAGTGCTTTGGCAATGTACACTGACATGTATGTATGCCATTAGAGCTTACAGTGGTTTTATTCAAGCACAGTGGAAGCAGAAGAGAAAGAGATTAATAGTGACTGTGAAGTGAATTCAGTGGCTACAGGCAAACTGTGGTAACCACAGTGCAGTGGAGACATTTTGACCCGTCTCTCTACTGCCTCCGAGCTAGCAGAATATACAGCACACATATAAAATACCAGAGACTGGGATATTCCAGTCTCTGCTCAAAAGTCTCTGCTCAAACTTATAAAGCTTAAGTCTTTTTTTTAAGTCTTTTTTTTTTGGACTGTCACAGTTTCCCCCAGGTCGAAAATAACCTAAATTAATTTTGTTTGTCCTACAGAGGGATCATTTCTTGCAGTCTGGCGGAAGGAGACAGCCAAATATGTTAAAGTTGACATGACTAACATTGTGACAAACAAACAAAGATACAAAAGACTGGCAATCTCAAAAACCCTGTCCCACTGAGCCACCAGGACACCATGATCACTTTCCTCTGTTCACGTCATCATTTCTCTTAGCAAAAAACTCATATGAGGAGGGACAACTCACTGACAACAGAAAAAAATGCCCTCTTGTGTAGAAAATGTTTCACTAAGCCAAGACACTGACAATGCATGAATCATGGATTTCAATGAATCAAAAAACCTAACCGAAAACTTAACTTTTACAAGGTTGCTGCATGATGCTGGGCATATAAAATGAAACTACAGAAAAAAATATACCTGAGGTGGGCGAATTGTTTGCTCAACTTCTCTCAACTACTCTATGACCTTGGCATATTGGGGTTCTCTGTTTGTTTCTTTGTGTCTACTGAGGTGAGATAGTTTTGTGTCATATTTTTTAATCTCACCCCCATGTTCTGTGAACTTTCTGTATTTTATCATTTTTTTTATGCACAAATACAAACTCTCAAAACTCAGAACTCATATCTCTCGCCTGTCTCCCCTAAGTTTAATTTCTCCTGCACAGCTCTCAAGACGATTGTTGTTCTCCTCTGCCTTTAAATCAATGCTTCAAACCCACTGCATTTCTATTTTTTACTTGAATATTGTTTTAGGTATATAGATAAAATGATATGTATACCCACAAACAAAGACGCACACAAACATTTGTGTCCACCACTGTTATTACGACTGTTTCTCAGTTTCAGAGAAAAGGATTTTTGGAGACGGTTTCTACAGTATACTGTCAATATAAGTTAACTGCTTACTAAAATATAATCACCTTCCATGTCTCATATCACTCTCTGCAATCTCTTCAAATTTTATTTTCTTCAGCGGGGCTTTCATCATTATTACTGCACTATTCTTCTCTGTTTTTCAAATAATCAATACTTTCGTATTTTTAGCTTTCTTATTGCTTTATGTATAGGCTACAAACAATAAATATTTGAACATGCAAAAAGACACACCCATTTCTCAGTTCCTGGAAAGCTGCAAGGTGTCTTCACACCAGTGCTGATATGAGGTGAAACTCAGACACAAACCTAATAGGCGGGCTGACTGAGATGGGTTAACTACAGACTCAAATGAAAAATAATTCTTCCTTATCTTATACTGTAATTCTGTCTCTAATCTCCCTTTCTCTCTCTAATTTAACAAGCTCTCAACATGATTACTGTTACCTCTGCCCTTCAATCAGCACACCAAGCTTCTCACTTTTATGCTTTTAACTTCCATACTGCTTTATGTAAACACAAAAGAAAGTGTGGGTGGAAATGGCTCAGCGGGCAAGGCGCCTAGCATTCATCTGAAGTTTAAGTCTGACTTATGACTTTGGTGCATGTTGTCCCTTCTCTCCTCCTGTCACTCCATTATGTCTAATAAAGCACATACACTATGAAATGAATCTTTAAAAATGGGTTTATACAACCACATTGCCCAGCCACACAAGTGCACACCAACATTTGTGACAAAAGCTATTTTTTTTTCACTTGTGTCCAGTATTTAGTGAGTTAGTTTGTATTGTTCACTTTACATACAAGCATTCATGTTGGTGCTAAAGCATGAGTTTGCACCGTAATAAATATCACACAAATATATATAAATAAATATCACACAAATATATATAAATAAATATCACACAAATATTATACATAAGAGGCGAAACTGATACCAATCTTCTCCACAGGCGTGTTTGCCAAGATGATGATGGACTCCTTTAAATTATAATCATCCTCCATGTCTCATACCTCTCTCTCTCTCCCTCTCCCTCTCTCTCTCTCTCTCTCCTGTCTTCTCGAAGTTTCATTTCTCCTACAGGGCTTTCACGATGATTACTGTTCTCCTCTGCCTTTCAATCAATACACCAAACCTTCTGCGTTTTCCATTTTAAACTTCCATAAAGCTGTGCGCACACACAAGCACACGCCAGCTCGTACAAAGCCACACACACACACACACACACACACATATGTGTACACACACACACACACACACACACACAAACCCTGCCAGTCTGTGAACCAGGCTGAAGTGGACAGATAACAGAGAGCTGTACTAAGTAACAATGGTGGTTTGCTCTGCTAGACAAACACTACTGCTGTACCTCTTATGGTGAGGCACAGGGAGATATACTTTCTGCTTTGGCAATGGCTAGGATCTCTGTGTCATACCAACAAAGCAGCTACTTATTTGGATTGCATTGAATTGAGATAGAGAATGGGAGAGGGAGAATGATAGACAGGCAGGGGGGAGAGAGAGAGAAAGAAACAGAACAAAAGACACAGGGAAAGGAAGGGAACGTAGAAGGGAGAAAGACGGAACAACAGAGATTAAGACAGACCCTGACACTGGTGAAGAGAGAGAGATGCAGACGGGGAGAGCGACCACTGTAACGAGTCTTGTTTTCTATTTCCATTCCTCCGTTGAGCCAATGGGAGCTAAGTATTCAAAACTAGCCAATCATGGGCATCCTGGTGGCTCAGCTGGCCCCTCTCTCTTGCAATCTGTCCTGTTGCTCTCAACTTTGAACCGAAAAATGGCCATAAATAATGCCCAAAAAAACCCCCAAAAAAACAAAACAAAACAAAACACAAAAGCCCTGCTAGAAGTCATGTTGAGCAAATTAACAGGACCCATTTTTACAATATCTACAAATAAATTCCTATTCAGACTGTACAGGCAATAAATTGTGCTGGCAGATGAAAATAATATTGTGCAATATTGAGAAAGATGTTCATGTATAATTTAAAGAACAGTATACAATGACATACTGTAGGTCCTCTTCTCTGCTCATCTGCTTTGTCTTTTCTCTCCTCTCTTCTCTTTTATTCTCTCATCCTCTGCTTTCTCTTCCCCTCCAACTACTCTCTCTTCCATGCCTTGTTTCTCTGTTCCCTCCTACTCTTCTCTCCACTTTCTTCCCTACTCCGCTTTCACCGCTCTCTCCTCCACTTTCTCTCCCCCCACCTTTTTCTTCCCCTCTCCTCTTAAGATGTTATTGCAGGTTAAATGTGAAATCCATGTTTACAACAAAAGTCTTATTTGAATTCATGGGGTTACGGGTGTCTGTGCCTCCAATTCCTCCACTCTTTCCCTCTCTCCTCTCCAATCCTCTCATTTCAAAACGGTCTCCTATCCTCCCTCTCCCCTCCTTTTATCCTCTCTACCCCTTCTCCTTGTGTCCTCTTGTCATCCACCCTCTCGCCTCCTATTCTCCCCTCCCCCCTCCTCTCCTGTCTTCACCTCTCCTCTCCTCCGGTGGATGATAGTCTATATTTAAGACCGCTGTTATTGTTTCATCAGGGGCCTCAGGGATGAAGTGAGTTTCTCAGATGCATTCAGACACTAACATGGACTCTCTGACTCTCTGTCTCTCTCTCTCTCTCTCTCTCGCTCTCTCTCACACACACACACACACACAAACGCCAAGGCACTACAGTACCGTGAATGTGTATGAGTCTTGTGTCTCTCTGTCGAGTGGCTGAAGCAGGGTGAGATATCTTCTGATTCCAGCACCAGACACGGTGAAGATGGTGGAGTAGCTGTCCAATGAGAACTGGAGCTGAGGATCCCTGGTCTGTTAGAGAGAGAGCAGAGAGGTTAGAGCCACAGAGGAGACACTACTACATCTGGGAGTTTTTTGTTTTGTTTTGTTTTCTTTGTTAACCTGCTATACCCAGGGAAGATACTGCTGAACACACTTGCTCTTTTCCAGCAATATCCTGCCTCATGTTCATATGTCTTGTATTGTTGGCCGCTGCACAGCAATTGGGGATTAAAGGAACACACTTTGTTTTTGGGAGATTGGCCCGCTGGCCAATTTACCCATTAAGTGATGAGAACAGAGACACCAAAATCATCCATGTGTCCCTGGTACATGGCTTGCTTTAGTGCTCCATTCTAACATTTTAGCAAACACTACAGTATGTTGAGTGACAGGAGGCCACTAGCATTATCCACAGTAAAAACACTGACCTCTTAATAATCAAATATCGTTAGTAATTTTTATCACATGGCCTGTAAAAATGAAATGCCATTAACTCAATATAACGGATGTAATCATTTTTGGAACTGTTTCAGGTGAGGAATCACATATTTATCCACTGCACAGTGAGTTTTAGCTGTACACAGTCTCACACTGCATTCATTTCCTATGGAAAGCTCAAAACAGTACAATATTTTTGTATATTTCATGTAAATCTTACCAAATCTCCTACACCAAGCTGCCAGACTTAACCATATATCATTTCCCTAAATGTTTAGCTTTACAGCTGCTACAAGCAAAAGTTCTCATTTTTAATTTCACAATGAGACATCCAGCATTTGAAAAGTGTGACACCTACAAAACTATGACAAAATAATTATCAACAGTATCAACATAAGTCACTATTGATTATTATTAGGCTACCTTTTCTAAAACAGAATATAGTTATAGGCTATCTTGAGCTGTTTAGTTACACAATAGCAAAAATATATATATAGAGCTTTTCTATACAGGTTATAAAGGGTTCCGCCTCACAAATACAGAAATGCATGTATGCAAACCAGCAGAGAGCATGGAAGTGCTCAGAAAGGAGAGGATGAATGACTGAGAATCAAAAATCTCCTCCAAGGTTTTCCTGACATAAAAACTCTCCTCTGAGGGTGTATTTTGTCTGTGTGTGTGTGTGTGTGTGTGTGTGTGTTACGCACAGTGATGGAGAGGCAATCCTCATCCAAGTTCTCCTCTGATATTACCCACACAAACAGTCAACTCCTCTGTGTGTGTGTGTGTGTGTGTGTGTGTGTGTGCCAGCGCGTGTGTGTCAGCTCACATTCCAGATAAGGCTGGCTCAGCAGGGTGGGGGGCTGATAATATTGTCGATGTAGCCAGAGTGGATATTGAGTCATAAATAAGCACAGACACACACAGACATATACATACACTGTTTAGTACACACAGACACACACACACACACCCAGACAAACACACTCACAGTCTGTACACACACACATATACACACACATAAATAAAAGTGATGGAAGGCACATAAAAGCAATTAGGACTAATCATCATTGTTGGTACTTAATGCTGGAGGAAAGACCAGGGTTAGCAATATTTAAAATGACTCAACGTATATCAACTGCCAAACACACACACACACACACACACACAGACAGACTCACAGACAGACACACACACACACAGACACACAAACTAAGCCCATTCCCTGCTGTGAGTGTAGAAAGCAATGAACCAAAGCTTGTTTTTGTTAAAATGCCTATGGTACGTCTTAAACAAGCCAAGCTCTTGGGAATGCATGGGCGATAACAATGTTGCAGCACTGTAAATTCTTACATTATCACCAAGAGGCAATTTAAGGGGGAAATAGTTTTACTATCCAGATTCACAGGCAAATTAGATAGTGCACTTCAAACACTGCAAGCAAGGCACGAGGCAGAAATCCAGCAGAACAAAAAGGAGGGAGAACGGAAATGGAATCAGCGCCTTCAACAGCCCAATCTTTCATTTCTGTATGGTGTCCCCCGTTTAACCACTGTCATCACACTGCTAGCTTTGTTTACATTGTGATTTAATGGGTTAACAACATTTCCCCTCATCATTATTAAGGATATGCGGACAATATGAGACATTTAAAAATCAGTTTTCTGTATATTTTGGGGCGGGAAAAGGTTTGATTACATTCGTTTGAACTTAAGTAAAAGAGACCTACATTTTCAATTTGGATGGAAGACTAGAAGACAAGCTCTTCAACAATATGTCAGTACCAGTGCTGGGCTCATTACTCAAAAAAGAAACCCAATTACTAAATACTCAGGTAAATTGTTACACTACTCGTTACAGGTACAAGTAATAGTATTACTCAAATTACTAAGTAACATGTTACCACTGAACACTGGTCAATACACCTCAAAATTTAGATGAAATTAATACATTTTAGTGTTAAAGCCACAATCGTTAATTTCAATATTTACAACCGCCACTGATTGAAGCCTTAGTCAGCTCAGCAGAGAGAGGGAAAGACAGACTCCACTGCACTCAGGTAATACCTACAGGCGTCTGGTTGGCTGCCAGCTATAAAGGGAGCAGATATAACAAGTCATATCAGTGGGTCCTCAGTGTGAAGGAGATAGAGGTTTTCAGCTAGTTAGTAAAATCACACATACATAAAATGTGTCATATGAGTGAGCGCTTGTGATGAGTGCTTGTGATTTTGCATGTGCTCACCCCTTATGTGTGTGTGTGCATACAAGCATCTGTATATATTTGTGTCTGTGTGTCAGTATCAGTGTTTACTTCTTACTTCTTAGTTGATTAGTTAGCTACTGTAAATGGGCGTTTGGGTGTTAGTCAACTGAGGCTCGTTTAGTTAAGTGTTGCTAGTAGGCTTGAATGCCTTTTCATATCGTATAGTAAGTTATTTCCTGAAACATCACAGGCACAGCTCACCAGAACACCACTCTTTCACACACATTAGATCTGAAAGGCAATTTGTATAAATGCATTTATTTGCAGGGAGGCAAAAAGTAATTAACCACCCAAAATGAATAAAGAATAATAAAGACATTTCGATCACCTATAAAGTTCCTTCCAAAAGGAATTTTTGCATTGTTCTCATACTATTTGATTCATCAGTAACATGACAATTAATCAACTTAGAACGTCTTTAGTCAGTGACAGCTCTGACGTGTGTGTGTGTGTGTGTGTGTAAGTATGCAAGCTTCTACCTGTTTGTACATGTGTATTGTCCTCACCTCCTCCACATCGTTATCCAGAGCTATGATGGCCAGCGGAGCAGCCAGGCTGGCATTGGTCGCTATGGTGGCTCCTACAGGCGACGCCTCACTAACGTAGCCATGGTAACCGGTCTCCAGGAAGTAGGGTGCCTGGTTGTTCTCATCCAGAACTTCAATTTGGAGGTTGGCGAACGCTGGAAGGGGGTGGCCGTTGTCCTGCTCTGCCTAAAGAGAAGGAAAGAGGCTGCTGATATGTTCTGACTGTGATGGTTGAGTTTGTGCGCTCCACCGGCTACTGCCCATGCTGCTGAGAGGCTGTGTTCTAAAACACATTCTCAAACTCAATTTGCCTGGTAAACAGTGAACATTTTGGAATCTACCAGCTCAGTGGGCAAAAAAAAGTCTCCTGCACCTTGTTGCCATTTTTGCGGCAGCCCTACCAGGAAATTTTGTGCACAGACAGATTTAAAGATCCCATATTCTACACTTTCTAGTGTTTTATTTTATGTCTTAAAAGCTGTTTGTGTGGTGTCTTGTTCCAAAAACACTCTCAACCCATTTTTTTTCCAGCATCTCTCTGACCTTACCAACAACAGGCTGTTTCTGTTGCTATGTCTTTTAGGCTCATTAATATTAACGACTACTCTGTTCTGATTGGTTCATTGGCTGATTGGTGAGACACCACAGACACTG
>NW_027283823.1:102500-105000 GCF_046629955.1 Centroberyx affinis
AAAACGTGCACTAATGCACATTTGCGCATGCATACACACACGATAGCTTGCTCATACACCCACCATGATAAAAACCTTTACCACCCCACCTGTCATGTACAGCAGTTAAAATCTACTAGCCATCATAGAGCCCTATCTCCTGTTGCCTATCGCTGAGAGAGAGAGGAGGAGGAGGAGGAGGAGGAGAGGCAGAAAGGCAGAAAGGCAGAAAAAGAGATATGGAGAGTGATGAAGTGGAGTGAAACAGGGTGTAAATATGTGAAAGACAGGAGAATGTGCCAGAAGTTGAGGGGAAAGAGAGAGCAGAGAAAGATGTAGAAAAGAAATCTGAAATGTGAGAGAGGTGTCCGGGGAAAAATATGAAGCCTGAGGTGATGGAAATACTACTACTACTAATAATAATGATAATAAACTTTATGTATATCATATTTTTCCAGTTACTAAGCGCTTTACAAAGGATTCAAAGAATATAAAACAAAACCAACAGCAAAAGCAATGAAAACAAGGTAAGAAATATAAAAGCAAGGCAAGAGTCATAATGGATAATTCCTAGCGACAGAGCAACAGTGGAATAAGGAAGAGAGAAAGCGAGGATAGGTAGAATTTACCCTGAGTTCAACCATCTGCCTGATCCTCTCAAACTGCCCTACCTGGGTGGGGAGAAAAGTCAGTGTGCAGCATTAGCTGCTAAATTGGTAGATTGCTGTCACACTTTAAGGGAAGAGGGACACACAGTTGAATGAGAAATGTGAAGAATAATATATGAATGTATGTGAAAAGTTCTGTTTTTAATTGGCTAAGGTGATATTTTGCTGGTTTATGTTTCCTCAGAAACACAAGTGACATAAACACAGAAACAATGATAGTCAGTAGATAGTGGAGGCACAGCAACACACACGCACACACGCACACACACACACACACGCACACACACACACACACACACACAATAATACATGGGTCATTTAATTTTTTTGTTATTTAATAATTTAATTGATGATTAATCTCTTGTTACATGCTTGGAAATATTGTTTGTTTGTGAACTATCATGCCAATAGAGCACGTTGAATTGAATTGAATTGAGAAAGAGAAATAAAGAAAGAAGGAAGAAACAAGGAAACAAAGATAGGAAGAAACAAAGAAACAAACAAGGCAAAAGAAAACAAAGAGGACGAGAAAAAGAAAGGAGAACGAACAAGGCTCTGTAAATTGAGAGAAAACAGACACATACATAAAAGCGGATAAAAAGAGTATGTGAGAGAAGCAGCTGAGAGAGAGAGAGAGAGAGAGAGAGAGAGAGAGAGAGAGAGAGAGAGAGAGAGTCGGGGGGGGGAAGCCTGCAAGTGTAAATGAACTGTATTGCAGTTGAAAAACAGGATGAAGGGAGGTGGATTGAAAGAGAAGAGGAAAGATGAAAACTGACCCTGTGGTCAAACATTCTCTTATGCAATGTTTGCATTTCATTTTTTTTTTTGGGGGGGGGGGATGCTTTTATCCGCAGCACCTTGCAGTACCACATGTGCATACATATTTAGCACGGGTGGTCCGAGTGGAAATCACACTCCTAACTCTGGCAGTGTTAGTGCCTTGCTTCAACCACTAAGCTACACTGGACCGCATGTCATGACGTTCTTCCTGGTGCAACAGAGATACAGCACTCCCCAATCACATAAAAAAATAAAATGGTAGCCGTTACCACAGCGCGGTGCACTGCGGTACCACAAAGTTGTACTAAAAACAAATACACACAATATAGTGCTGTATTCTTTGGTGGTTTTGACAGCTTTGTGTATCTTTACAGAGCTTGCAGCCAATCAAGTGGCAGTCTGATGAAACGGCAACCTAGGCAATTGGCCGGGATTTGGGAGGGATTGTTTACTGCAGTGTTCAATAATCTAAACTTTTGTTTTTCCCCACAGCTATGAAGTTTTGAGCTGCAGAAGCAGCAGCGTTTTTGAAGTAGATGTGTGAACATCGCCTGACAGCATAAATGACCAGCATCTTGGTGTGTGTGTGTGTGTGTGTGTGTCAGAGAGAGAGAGAGAGAGAGAGAGAGAGAGAGAGAGAGAGAGAGAGAGAGAGAGAGAGAGAGAGAGAGAGAGAGAGAGAGAGAGGTTATGTTGGCTCTAAGGCTCTGAGGTTGTCACATCTCATCAGTCTGATTAGGACTCAAACTATTATAGTGCCTTGACTTTCTCCTCTCTCCTCTCTTCTTCTCCACATCTCTCCTCACTTTACCTCTCCACCCTTCTCTCAAGCCAGCAGCAGCTCTTTTGCTCTCCTTTCCACTCTTCTCACATGTCCACTTCTCTCCTCACCTCTCCAATCTCCTTTAATCTATCCATCCACCCATCCTATCTCATCTCCTGTCCTCTTTCCTCTGGCATCCAGAGCAACACATTTCCACTTCTCTCCTCACCTCTCCAATATCCTTTAATCTATCTATCATCTATCTATCTATCTATCTATCTATCTATCTATCTATCTATCTATCCACCCA